>NW_027287687.1:0-300000 GCF_047511675.1 Marmota flaviventris | reverse complement strand
CTCAGGCTTGACCAGGACTGACTCCACCCATGGGAAGACCTCCTTTTCAGAGCTCAGGCTCTGCCCAAGACTGACTCCGCCCATTGGTAGTCACCTGAGAGAGTTCAGCCCCAGCCCAGATCAGTTCCCCTGACAGGTGCGGGAGCCTGGACCAAGGAAGGCCTGGACAATCCCGACACCAGCAGACTCCCACGAGAGCTCAGGCCAGATCCAGGATGCCTCCGGCCACAGCCAGACACCCTCTGGAGCTCAAGCACAGCACTGATCCGACTCGTGGACCTGCACATGAGCCCGGGGCCAGGGTAGGCCCAGTTCTTTCCCACCTCTGGCCTACCTCTACTGGAGCTTAGACTTGGCCCAGTACCACCTCCACCTATCATCAGACCCCTGCCAGAGCTCAGGCCTGGCCCAGGATATCTCCACCCACTCACAGATCCCCCCAAAGCTCAGGCTCAGGCTGGGACCACCTCTTCCCACTGGCAGACACCCTCTGGAGCTTGGGCTCAGCCCAGATCATACTAGTACACCTGCCAGAGTCCAGATCCAGGGTAGGCCAGGGTCCATCCCGCCACCTGCTGATTTCTGCCAGAGCTCAGGCTCCACCCAGATTCACCTTGCAAAGTGCAATGGAGTCCACACTCTGCATTAAGCCTGAGTTCATCCTGCCACCACCAGATCCCTGCTGGAGATTAGACTAGGCTCAGGACCCCTGGCTGACCTGCAGGGGAGCCCTGGCAAGGGTAGACCTGGTTACATCCTGTCACCTGCAGACCTCTGCTGGGGCTCAACCTCTGCCCAGGAACTTTCTTTTTTTCTGCCCAGGAACTTGGAACATTTTAGAAAATGTTCCAAGGCCTCTGAGGAATTTACTATAATTCAATTTATTTATTTCTTGTTAGAGTTGGTAAGAATATTGAAGATGGGAGCGGCCCCCTTCACTAAGTTTCAGGTCACAGCAGTGTGGCCTGGCTACCCACTGCATAGTCTCTAGACCTGTTTCATATTCATCCCTGAAATTTTAGACATGGTAATTGACAGGTCCCCATCCCCCACCCTTGGCAACTCCCCTTTCTACTCTCTGTGTCTATGAGTTGGACCATCTTAGGGACCTCATGTGAGTGAAGTCCTGCAGTGTTTGTTGTGAAACTGGCTCACTTCTCTTGGCCATCTGTGACTCCCTTGTGTTGTTATGGACTGCAGGCCTTCCTTCTTTCTTTAAGGCTCCATGTGTAATCAGCCACAATCTGTAAACCTATGCATCTTTTGATGGACATCTAGATTTTTTTCCACATCCCAACTCCTGTAACTAATGCTACAATGAAGGTGGAAGTGCTAATACTTTTTACAAATCTCAATTTCAGTTCTTTTGAGTAAATGACACAGAAGTGGTGAGGTCCCGCTCCTGAGAGTTCTAGTTCTAAATTTTGAGGAACTGCCACCCATTTTCCATAGCAGCCACACCATTTTGCATTCCCATCAACAGAGGGGTTCCAGTTCCCCTAGTCACCACTCTTTTAATGGTTTTTGATAAGAACACACAGAGCTGTAGCATGTGCTGTAATGTCTCATTGAGGTTCTGGTTTTCATTTCCCTGAACACCTTATAACAAATCATCTGTCACACACCAAATCAACTGAATCAAGGATGAAGATCACATGGTTGTCAAATTCAACACCCTCACACACACACACACACACACACACACACACAAACAAACAACCCAAAAAAACAAAACAAAAAACCTCAATAAACTAGAAATATCCATAAATGAACTCAACACTATAAAGGCCATATATGAAAACCTCATTGCTCCAAACCTCAGCAGTGAGAGAGGGAGCTAATTGTGTAAGATCAGGAACAGGGCAAAATGCCCAAGATCACCACTTCTGTTCATCAGAGTACTGGAAACCTTAACCAAAGCAGCTAGGAAAGAAAAAGAAAGAAAATACACCCCAATCAGAAAAGAAGCAGTAAAAAATGTCTCCATTTGTATATGATGATCTTATATACACAAAACCCTAAAGACTCCATAAAAAATCATTTAGAAAAAAATAAATGAACTCAGTAAAGTTACAGAATGCAAAGTCAACTTATAAAATTATGTTGCATTTTTATATATTAATAATGAACTGTTTGAAAAGGAAATTAGAAAAACAGCTACATACAATAGCATCAGAAATAAGAAAATAATCAGGAACAAACTTAACTAAGCAAGTAACATATCTGCACATTGAAAACTACAAAATATTGATTAGATGATTTTAAAAAGTTACAGATGCAAATGAATCTCATGTTAATAGATTAGAAGATTTAATGCTGTTGAAATATTCCCATTAATATAGACATCTATGGATTTGATGCAATTCCTAACAAAGTCCCAATTGCACTGTATTTTACAGAAATAGAAATGAATGATTCTAAAATTCATACAGAACCTCAAAAACTCAAATTTCTAAAAACACAACAATAATAACAAAACAAAAACAAACAAAAAACCCTTGGAAAGGAAATGAAGTAGAGGGATCACATTTTCTGATCACAAAGCTACAGTAATTAAAATGCCATGGTACTGGCAAAAAACAGACCTAGAGATGCATGCAAGAGCACAGAGAGCCCTACAGTAAATCTATCCACATATGGACAGCTGATGTTCAACAATGGGGCTAAGAAAACACAAGGTGCTGAGAAACTGGACACCTAAATGCCAAAGAATAAAACAAGATGCTTATCTTATGCCACATGCAAATCACTTCAAAGTGGGTGGAAGTCTTAAGTGGGAGACCTATGGCTATAAACTTCCTTAAAGAAAACAGGAGAAAAAATCTTCATAGTCCATGCATTCACATTGATATTGGCAATATTTTTTTCTTCGGATACTACATCAATAGCAGAGGTAACAAAAGGAGGAATAGAAAGTGGACAACATCATCAACCCAAACTGAAGAAGGCGACAAACCTCAAGGTGGAAATCAACTTCAAAATGGAAGAAAATACTTGCAAAGTGTTTTCTTTGGGATAGACCCCTGCCTACCCAAAATATATAAAAGTCCTAGAGTTTCATAGCAAAAAGCTAATAATCCTATGAAACTATGGCCTAAGGACTTGGTGAGACATCTCTGCAAGGAGAACTGGCTTTTTATGAGTCTAAGCAGCTCGCAGGAAAGGCATGGGTGTGAGGAGGGAAATGGTGCCTGGTGGCATTTCCTCAGGGACCTGAGGTCTGATTCCAAGCTGGTGGAGGCCTTGATTACAATGATCAATTTCATGGTGAAATGTAAAAAAATTGCTGCAATAACAATGCTTAAGTTATTTGAGTTATTTAAGTTACTTGGGCTAAAGGTAAGGTTGCACATTAAATTTTGGCATATTTTCTGAAACTACTCTGCAGAAGAGTTATGACAATTTTGCATTGCATTTATCAGAGCATGACAGTTCAATTTTCCAACATTGCCAACATTAGGTTTTCTCATTCTCTTTATTATTTTTATTTGATAGGCCAAAACACACACATGCACTTCATGTTTTCTTTGAATTACTATACAGTTAAAATGGAATGTCATCTCAAGCGTTTGCTATGTCATTTTTATAGACAACCTCTTTTTGTCATTTCCCATTTTTTATTGGGCTGTTTGTTTCTTTTTATTGATTTGTAGGAGCTTGGTGTATGATTAAGCTCTGGTGAACTGTGCAGACACCCACAGGATCAGAATCAAAATACTCTTTTCCAGCACCTGGCAAAATTTTCGTCATGCAGAGAGCCCTTTGCCAGCTAGGGAATTCTGTTTCTTATTCTAAATTTCTAATGTGAAGTCAAGATTTTTCAGCGACTTCCGCGGTTGTCTGCAGGTGGAGGAAGGCAGTCCTGTGCCCAGACTGAGCTTCAGCAGTGGACTGCCGGTGACTGGATGGACCCCCTGCCTACCCTGTGTTCTGCCTCACGAGCAAGTTGGCAAAGAGAATCTGGGCCAAGCAGGGGCTCAGGCATGTGTCTGCTGGTGAGCGAAGGCAGTACTGGACTGAGCATGAGCTTCTGGGGGTCTGCAGGTGAGGGATGGACCCCAGCCTACCCTGGGCGCCCTGCTCCCATTCAGGACTGCAGGGCAGATCTGGGCTGGGCCTGAGCTCCATTGGGGGTCTAGGGTTTGCCATATACTGTGCCCAGGCTCCTTTCAGTTCCGGGAGGTGGATCTGTACCAGGACTGAGATCTGCCCAGGCAGAGGCAGTCCTGGGCCAAGCCTGGGCTCAGGCAAAGTTCCGATGTTGGCCAAATGAACCCAGGCCTTCCCTGAGCCCAGAGAAGATACAGGGTGTATCTGAACATGCCCGACCTCTGGAGGGCATCTGCTGGTGGCAGGATGGGCTCCAGCCTCTACTGTGCTGGGCTCCCACCCAGGACAGCAAGGCTGATTCAGGCCAGGCCTGAGGTCCAGGGGCTGTCTGCTGGTGGGCTAAGGAGATTCTGGGCAGTGCCTGTGCTCTGGCCACATCTGTCATTGGCAGGATGGACCTGGGCATACCCTGAGCCCCAACTCCTGTGCAGGTTTGAAGAGCGGATCTGAGCCAATCTTGAGTTCCAAAGGGGATCTGCTGGTGGTAGGATGGACACAGGCCTACCCTGGACCCTGGCTCCGCGCAGAGCCTCAGGGCAGATCTGGGATGAGCCTGAACTCTGATGGGGTTCTGCCTGGGGCAGAGGCGGTCCTGGGCTGAGCTCAGTTTCCGGCTGGGTTCTATCCTCGGCGGGATGGACATGGGCCTACAGAAGGATCCTGCACATACACAGTTTGGTGGGGCTATCTGGGCCGGGTCTGTACTCAGGTGGATGTTTCTGGACCTTGATTTTATCCATTTATTTGTGGTGCTGAGAATTGAAGCCAGAGCCTCACACATGTGAGGCAAGCACTCTACCACTGAGCCAAAACCCCAGCCCTATTTTCTTCTTCTTGACCTTAAATCTTAATATCTTTTTGTTATATATCATTTGTTCATGTATGATTTTGAATTTTAGCAAGTAGTTATTATGTGATATTATCTGCAGTGCTTCCCAAGGTGGTCCCAAATCAGACCTTGATCCTCCTCTGGATGATATCCCACACATCCACCCCACATCTGGGATACCTGCAGAAGAGAGATGACTAAGACATGGTCCCTGACTCTCAAGTTTTGGGAAAAAATGTTTTGAAGAATTAAAAGACAAGGTGGTGGTGGTGGTGGTGTGTGTGTGGGTTCCCTTGAGAGAGCTCCTGTAGAACACAGAGTAGGTGTGTTTTGGAATAAAAAAATTATGTATTGATAAAGTTTATTTCCTTTTTTCTTTTTCTTTTTGCTGGCATTCATTTATCTTTCTTTTTCTTTTCTTCTTTTTTTTTTTTTTGGAATGTGAGGCCACCCAGCCCATCCATTCATTCTCAGTGCTGGAATTCAGGGCTGCTTTTATGAATGAATCTACTATCACTATTCAAAAAGAAGAAGAAGAAAAAAAAGGACTGACCAATAGCCTTAGTATCTGTCAAACGCAATTAGCATAACTTTGTACCAATAGCATTGGCACTTCTTTCAAATCCTAATTAGCATAGCTTTGGACCAATAGCAGTGGACCAAGTGCTATATAAATCCCTTGGAGGCTGTTAGAGAAGATAGAGATAGGCTGCTGATAGAGAAGGCAGCTGCTGTCATCGGGATTGCTGTGCAGGAGTTCCATCCTGGTTTTCTTCATGAATTCTGGTATTGGGAGACGATTCTTCAACTTAGAAGAGACTAAGTAAAGAAGAAGGAATGCTTGGCATCTATTGGGGTCTGCTGCAGTGCTGGATGGCATGGCCTGCCATCAGAAGCTAGGACTCCTCACAGCTGCAGAGGCCTGCCCCTCTGCAGACACTCACTTGCCAGCAGAAGTAGCAGTGGATTTTCATGGAAGAACTCTGGTTTCAAAGGTATTGTTAGATACTTATTGTGTAGGTATTTCTATTTCTTAATTTTAATTTCTGTTACTGAAAATTCTGAGATTAATAAGGGATAGAAAAGTATCGGGGCTGAGCTTCATTGGTGATCTGTTGGTGGATGGAGTTTGGGGGGGGAACCTGTGCCCTCGCTGCAGTGCAGGTCCTTGAGTCAAATCTGGGCCGACCCTGAGCTCCCATGGATGTCTGCCAGTGCGGGGGAGACTGTCCTGAGCAGAGCCTTAGCTCTTGTGTCAACTGATGGCAGGTAGGGCCTGGCATTGCCCTGGGGCCTGGCTCCGGGGCAGGTCTGTGAAGCGGACCTGATCCGGGTGTGATCTCCAACCGGTGTCTGATAGTAGCAGGATGGACACTGGGGTACCCTCATCCCAGGCTCCAGTACAGTTTGGCGGGGCAGATCTGGCACCATCCTGACTACTTGCAGGTGTGTGCTGGTGGGTGTAGGCAGTCCTGGGCCAAGCCTGAGATCTTATGGGGGTCCGCCAGTGGTAGTATGGACCCAGGCTTCCCCTGGGGCCCAGGGCCCACATATGTTGGCAGCTTGGGTTGGGCCTGAAGCTCCAGCATGTGTCTGCTGGTGGGCAAAGGTAGTCCTGGGCTGAACCTGAGGTCCTGTAGATGTCTGCAGTTGAGGGATTGACAGGCCTAACCCAGGGCCCCACTCCCAAGCAGGTCCGGATTGGTCCTGAGGTCTGGCGGGTTTCTGCTGGTGGTGGGATGGACCAGAACCTCTCTTGGGCACCTATTCCCAAGCAGGTCATCCAGTCTGATCTGCTCAGGGGCTGAGCTCTGGCAGGTGTCTGCAGATGGGTGGAGGCAATCCTGGTCCCAGCCTGAGCTCCAGTGGTGGTTTACTGGTGGTGGGATGGAACCTGGCCTACCTTGGGCTCTGGGTCCTGCACAGATAAGCGGGGCATATCTGGGTCGGGCCTGAGCTCCATCAGGTGTCTACCAGGGTTGGATGTTTTTGAGCCTACCCTGTGCCCAGGCTCTTGCACAGGACAGCAAGGCAGAAATAAGCTGAGCCTGAACTCAGGTGGGGGTCTCCTGGTGAGGGATGGACCCAGTTATACCCTGGTCCCCGCTCCTGCACTGGTCTGCAGGGCCAGTTCTGGGCCCCTGAGGTCTGAGGGGGGTCTGCCAGTGGCCTCATTGACCAGGGCCTATGCTGGGCCTGGGCTCCAGGTCAGGTCATGGAGGCGGATCTGGGCCTGGATTTCTGGTGAGTGTCTGTTGGTGGGTGGAGGTGGCCCTGGGGCATTCCTTGGCTTCTGCAGGGATCTGCTGATGGCAGGATTGGCCTGAGGGTAACCTACACCAGGGCTCCAGTGCAGTTGGGGGGCAGAGGGCGGATCTGAGCTAGGCCTGAGCTCCTTTGCCAGTGACGGGATGGTCCTGAACCTACCCTGTGCCTGGCCTGCCGTCCCGGCCCCAACTGGTCAGTGAGGTGAAACAGATCAGAGTCTGAGTTCCAGTGGGGGCCTCCTGGTGATGGGACAGACCCCGGACTATCATGGGCCCTGGCTCCCACACAGCTCTGCAGAGAGGACCTGGGCCAGGCTTAAGTTCTAGTGTGTGTCTGCTGGTGGGCAAAGGTGGCCTGACCTCAGGTGGGGGTCTGTTGGTGGCAGGATGGACCCAGGCTTACCCTGTGACCAGGCTCCTGTGCAGCTCAGCTGGGCAGATCTGTGCAGATCCTGAGCTCCCGGTGATGTCTGCAGGTGGGTGGAGGCAGTCCTAGGTGGAGCTTTTCTCCTTCAGACAGTGGTAGGACTCCGGAATTTGCTCAGGAGATGGACAGTTGAGTTGGAGTTGTCTTTGGAAACCAGTTCAAGTGGAACTAATTCATAGACTTTACCATATACAAATTCTACATGTATCATGTTTTGACTTCAATATTAATATGTGTTTTTTGTTATTGTACAACTTGTATTTTTCACTATATAGCAGAATTTATTTGACAGGGTATTATTCAACAAAGGAGTGGAAAATTCAGAACCTCACAGAGGCCAAGGCTTCTAAAGTCAGTTCTGCAAATAACTAACTACCTGAACAAGTCATGTCACTTCTTGGACTACAGCTCTCATTTTGTTTCTATAGCACTTCCATCTTCCTGCCATTTCATAGTAGCTTCTGGCTGTACCTTATTTGCATTTAGTAGGGGTAAACTTTCTGTAATTTCAACATCAAAGCTTACTTTGACAGATGGTTGCACTGATGCCAGACATATATCTACATGTGAGACATTTCAGTTTTCCTTAAGGTTGTCCAGGATAGTTTTCCAGCATTCCCTCCCAAATTTTCCCCTGCCTCTTTGGACAGAGAAATCTTTTCAGTCCTGATTCATACAAATAACAAGTTTTGCATCTTTTGGACAATGGATATTATTTTTATGTATAAGTAGTCTCTTGCTATTCTGATTTTACTTTGCTTTTAAATAATTAGAGATAGTTGCTAAAGTTTATCAATTAAAGGAGGTAAAAATAACATTTTAGGGTCCTTGTTTCATTGACAAATGTTACCAGATATTCAATGGTTGAAAAATCTCTACATTCATAGAATGAGCTCTAGTTGACCATAATGTGTTGTATTTTGAAATGCTACTAGATTTGTATGTATTCACTTCATTCAGAGTTACCAAATATATATTCATAAAGAAAATTAAATTATTTTTATTCATGGGTAACTACATTTGTATTTTATACCATTTTCATGTCTTATGAAATATCATTTTTCTTTGGTCTTTTTTCATCTATTAAAAATGGAAAACTGGCTTCATCAAAAGAGATCCTGCGCTGAGCACAGTGGCACATGCCTGTAATTTCAGCAGCTCAGGAGGCTGAAGCAAGAAGATCACAAGTTTAAACCCAGCATCAACAGCATAATGAGGCCCCGAGCAAATTAAGTGAAATCCTATCTCAAGTTAAAGATAAGAAGGGCTAGGGATATGGGTCAGTAATTAAATGCTGCTGGGCTCAATCCCTTCTACCAAAAACAAAACCAAAACCAAAAATAAAAATAATGAGCTGTAGCTGTACAACACTGTGTCTACACTGGTCTACCATCAGGCATGTCTGTTCTTTTAAGGTTTATCAGACCTCCTCTCTGAACCCATGAAGTTCTAAGATCTTAAAATATTGAACCAATCTTCTTTCCAGTCTTTTCTACACACAATTGTCTAATTATTTTTTTCCTTAGTTGGAGGGACTCCTTTTCATTATTTTTGCTTTCTCCCTCTTTGAGAGGAAGTCATGTTATGTTGCCCTGGCTGGTCTTAACTCCTGAGCCCAAGTGTCCTCCTGCCTCAGCCTCCTGAGTAGTTGGAACTACGGATGCCTGCCACCCTCCCTGGCTATATTAATTATTCTTAATTTGCTATGAATCCATCCTTTTCCTGAGGAATATCCAGTCATTGTCATCTTTCCTTTTGTTTTTCTGCTGTAGAATCACACACAGATTTATATTATTAATTAATTTCTCATCTTCTTTGATTTTGCTTCCTATTTTATTTTTAGCTTGGTTAATGAGAGGTTTATTATCTTGTCAGAGAATCAAATTTTGTGTTTATTCATCCTTTCTAGTGCTTTAGTTCTAGATCCTTATCCT
This sequence comes from Marmota flaviventris, assembly GCF_047511675.1. Lineage (NCBI taxonomy): Eukaryota > Metazoa > Chordata > Mammalia > Rodentia > Sciuridae > Marmota > Marmota flaviventris. Next base: position 290,433 of record NW_027287687.1, on the reverse strand, counting down.
CTTTTAGATTCATTAACTCCACATTTTCACTTTATTTTGTCTTTTTTAATTGAAGAATTAAAATGAGTAATGAGCTCTATCATTTTAGTTATTCCTTTTTAATGAATGTATGGAATAAATGGTATAATCTTGTCTCTGTGGGGGGCGGGGTTGTGCTGGGGATCAGATCCAAACCCTTGCACATGGTAGGCAAGTGACTACCAAAAAGCTCCATACCTAGTTCTTTTTTCTTTTCAATTTGAGATGGGAGCTCACTAAGTTGCTGAGGCTGGCCCCCACCTTGCCATCTTCCTACCTCAACCTCCCAGGGAGCTGGGATTACAGGTGTGCACCATTGTGCCTGGCTATAATCTCGGTTTTGACAAATCATCTTTGTCTCATTGAGTTCAGTGTTGGGAATTCCTCTTTACTTGTTTTCCAGATAGTATGTAATTTTAGTTGCAATCACTAATTTCAGTTCCTGTGCTTGATCAAGTGTACTGAGCTACCTTGCTGAAAGTGTCCCTGCAGGAGGGCAAATCTCAGGAGCACATGCTGTGTGATTCTACTCACACACAGTGCATGACTGAGCCATGCTGTGGAGTCTGGATGGTGGAGAGTTGTTCCATGATGGGAGTGGAGTCTGGATGGTGGAGAGTGGTTCAAAGATGGGACAGGAGGGAGCCCAGGGCATGGAGCGGGCCTTCAAACTTCCTGATGTTTTTCTTCCTGATTTGGTGTTGGTTAGATTGTGTTCCTCTGTAACATTCATTGGATTGTGCACTTCAGAATTATGCATTTACCTCTCCTAATGTTACCATTTCATAGAAAGTTTAAAACATAGAGCGTATTAGAAGACCTAATAAAAATATTTGATTGTGAACTCCAAGGCTTGGGCAGCATTGCTCACTGCCTGGTGATTGGCCAGCCTCTTGGGAACTGCTGTGAAGCCTGTGATGCTGCAGGAGTGGGAGGCAATGTGTAATCTCCCCTTTGAAGCTTGTTCACAGTTTGCTGAGGCCAGAGCCATTTGTTGAATGTAGATATGTGGAAATTCCTTGCTGTTTGTTTTACTCAATTCAATATTTATTGAATCATTCTGTGAAACAATAACATTTTGAAAGCTAGTTTGTAGAGGGACCTGTGTGTGTTATTCAATCTGAACATGGCGGCATTGGGATGCCTCCACCTACTTTTGATTCTGTTTGCTAGTTACCACTCTGTGATTTCAGAGCACATCATGTTCATGCTGGCTTGGAAAGATGACATCAGGAATAAAGACATCACTTCTGCTTTCATATAAGCTATTATGCACAACAAAGACCACAGGGATTATGGCTTAAACCTGTCTATATCTCAGCACAAAAAAATCACGCACAGCCAAAGTCATCCAGAGCAATTTCTTCCTCTTTAGTAGATTGACAAGGTACTTTTGCTTTTGTTGTCCTGGTAGTTTGATATTTTGTTTTTATTTTCTTCCTAGATTTACAAGTACACAATTCCAAAATGTAAGTATGCACTGAGGAAGGTCAGCAGAACACAAGGCAAAATGCTGCTTAGATAATCGTATGTTTTTCATTTAAATGAAGGATAAAGGCATGTGTTTTTAGAAGTTGTGCATATAATTTGTAATTGAGAACCACAGGTTGGGATTACTCTTCAACTTGTTTTTATGCTAGACTGACTTAATTCAATTTTTCAGATAGAATAATGAAGACTAGATGGTTGATGAATTTTGAACTACATTAAAAAATAGTGGTCCTTATAATAACTGATTTTTCCACCTAATGATTGAAACAGTTGCATATCTGCCACTAAATCAAACATGTGGCCAATGTGTTTTCTGATACCATTATAATAGTACACCTTGTCATCTGTACAGGATGCATATCATCTGTCTCTTGAAATTTGCCAATTTTATGAGAGGAAAATTTTCTTGAAATATGCAGATTTTATAGATACAGATGAACCAATGATGAAGATGTTAAAAGTGAGATATACATTTTTACAATCTTACACATATAATGTTTTTTTAAATTTGTTTGTGTAAATTTAGGGAATGGACACATTTATGTTACTGATTATATTTCTTCATTTTTTGTTGTATTCTAATTGTTAATGTTAATATAAGGTTATTATGAAGTTTTGTGTAAATTTCTTGTCATCTTATATAAATTCAAATACTTCCCACAATGTATTGGGTTGGAAAAGAATTTTAAAGTATTTTCTCATGATAGCTGAATTAATAAATCTTTTTGCTTTCCAATATAAGAAAGATCTTTCCTACCCAATATTATATTACTATCCACTTACTTATTATCTGCTTCTTTTATAAACCATCCCACTCAGGGTGTGTGTGTGTATGTGTGTTTGTGAGTGTGTGTGTGTGTGTGTGTGTGTGTGTGTGTGTTTGGATGACAATTACATGACTAGTATCCCTAGTGTCTATTCCATTTCCCTGCCTCATTTAAACCTAAGTGTCATTTTTATATTGTATGTACTTTATTTGCATTACTTATTAATTGCATTATTCTATATGGTACTTCTTATAATAAATAGAAAAGTTTATAGAAATGATGAAACTGGGGAGTAGAAATTCTATTGACAAAATTAGTATGGGATTTCACTAAAAAACTTTATAATAGTTAGAGTTTTATTATTTTTACTGACTTATGAAAGGGAAATTCCATATTCCAAAATGATGTTATCTTCAAGTAAATGATACATTTTAAATATTTTGAGCATTATAAAGCTCAAAGCTAAGTTAACTCTTGTTTTATTTGTGTATTGATTCTAAAAAGTAAGTTTGATGTAGTCATAAAAATTTAGTCAAAAATATTTCCTTGCACAAAGATATTGCCATACAAGTTTGTTGATGTAGAGAGCAAGAATCTGAATATTTTTGAGCATTGAATTTTGTCATGATTTCTGAGGATTACTGTATCAAGTAGAGACTGGTATTCTCCTATTTCTTTATGGTGTCTGTTTTGCGTGTATCCAAAGGACCCCTAGTTTAAGAAAACTAAATGAACCTCTCATTTCTTTCACATGGGGCAAACACTGATGTTCATGTGGGAACCCTGATGTCCACTTCTCCCACATCCCAGAGTACCTTCTCTCATTGTTGCAGCACAGTCCTTACTAATGTCACACTCTGGAGGAGTTCTGTGGCTGGATGAGGGCTGTGTGTCTCCTCCACTTTGAAGCCACCCTCTGTGTGGCTTCTTCTTCCTCACCCCTCTCTGCCCAGAAGGAGCCTCTATCTGAATATGGTGCCTCTCCTTCCTCTGTGCTGTGTTTTTGTACCTGAAAGATGCTCTGCGCTATGGGTGGCTTTTGTGTGGCTGCTCTGCCACTGCCCACACCCTCGGGAACCATCCATGTGCTGTTGAGTGGGACCTAGCTAGGCCTGTGCTTGTCCATGGATGGCTTCTCATTTTCCTGCTGGTGGGCATCTGGGCTGTTGCTGGTTTCCTGTTCTGTTCACAGGCTGCTGTGAACATTTTGTTTGTGCAACACACAGGTGTGGGTCCTCCAGGTTCTGGCTCCAGGTTCCCTGCATCTTCAACCTCAGAATGTGGGGCCAAGCTGTTTCCCATGGGGATTGTGCAGCCTGGTGACCTGGGGATGTTGGTGGCTCTGCAGCCTGGTTGTCACCATGATCAGAGCCACCAAGCTGGCTGGGTGGGATTGTATGCAGTTAGGTCCCTGCTGGGCTGCCTAAAGCCATCTCTAGCTCTCCAGCTCTGGATTGGGGATATATAGCAGGGTGTCTGCCTTCCTCTAAGCACAGGGGTGATGGTACCCATATTAAAAACACAGTAATATGTGGGTTGATATCTTAACCCAAATCTCTGCCTGTTTTAATCAGGTGGGGACCTGGGAAGGAAAGAAGGATATCACTTCCAGGTGTCCCAAGGTCCTTTCCTGGCATGAAGAGACAAATTGATGCCACAACTTATGTGTCATAGGTGAAGCAAATTCCTTAAGTGTCCTTGGGCCTCCACCCACCTGTCCACCCAAGCCAGCCTGGAGCTTTATGTGAACAGTCTCTGCGTCCATGGAGCCCCTGGCCACAGCTCCGCTCAGTAGAGACTCAGCTCCCGTGGCCTGCGTGTGGGCTCAGCCCTGTCATTGTGATTTAGTCCTCCATGGAGGGTGTTTCTCCTTGAATCAGGGTCCTCTGAAGTTTACCTCTTCTCCGTATGTCCCTTGGGGACTAGTGTGACATTTTACCTAGGCTCTCTCTTCTGGGAAGCCCATCAGAGCCCTGCCTGATGGCGAAGACTGGGGAGGTCAAAGATGAGGAAACCGAAAACCTCACCTGTCCAAGGACCTCCTTCAGGGGAAATAAAGAAACATGCAAGATTCACAGGCAGGATGTCCCAATGATTAAGGGGACCCCATTTGCCTGAAGATGTTGGGTAAAGTTTCCTAGATAAAAGGTAACTCTGAGGTCAGTTTTAAATTTGAGTAGGAATTGAACAGGTGTTAACCATGTCCTTATTTCGAGCTTTAGAAATTATTCTAAATCTGTAATTTTGTAACCTTTGACAGCTTTGGATAAAAAAAAATTGAAAGGTAAACATCAGTGACAACTGACAAATGTCCTCTTGGTAGCTGCAGGTGTTGATTCTGGCAGTCAGCGTCATAAGTGAGAACTCAGCTCTGTCATGGTCATGCACACATTCTTCTGTTTGATGCATTGTTTGCATATACTGGTTGTTTGGATACAGGATAAAGGAAAATAGCACAGACCTCATGCTTAGGGCTGTGAGAGCCCTGGCTCTGTTCTGACCTGGATAAGGGCATCTGGCTCCAGCTGCCAGCAGCAGGTGTGTTTTCTGAGCACTGAGAAGCCTGCAGGTCTGATCACAGTGCTGGCCCCACAGCCATGGTGTGCATCTGTATAATTAGAACAGAGCCATCAGATACAGAGGACTCTCAGGCCCCACACTCCTCTAATGACCTTGCCCTGGGCTGGGCTTGACCTGGTGTCTCAAGGATGCTGTGTGTCTGGGCTGAGGGGTGGGGTGGGGTGTTGGGTGTGGAGATGAGAGGATGATGCTTTTCTATGGGGAAAGTGAGAATGTCTATGCAAGTGGGGTCCCTTGTACCTGGGAGCCATCTGTCAGTAAAGCAAGGCTTGGTTTCACCTTGGCTTTGAATTGACCCCTGTTGGTGTGGCTGTCAGTCAAATGAATGGAGGCCCTGGTGTCTCTCCTGACAGCTGGTGCAGTAGCCACTGTCAGAGAGCCAGTGAAACCAGTGGGCCTTCCAGGAGGCAGGTTTGAGGCTTTGGTCCAGCTGTCACCAGTCAGGGAGGTGCAAGCCTCCTGGAGAGTTCATTTGGGCATGATTTTGGATTCTCACAAAGTGGCCTTTAATGACACCTGCTTGCTGCATTAGATTTTAATGATGAAGTTGCTTGCAGCAAGGTTGTTTGTGGCTTTCCAGGCACTGCACGTTGGTGTCAGCGAGTCTCACCTTGAGGCCCCCAGGAATGTGAGGTGGCTTACAAAGAGGGTCTTGCAGATACAGTCAAGTTAGGATGTGATCTTTAGTGTGGGCCCTAATTCAATGTGGCTGATGTCCTCATTATAAAGAGGAGACAAATGTGCACAGAGAAGGAGGCCATGTGAAGACAGGGGCCAAGATCTGGAAGATGTGTCCACTTGCTGAGGTTGCCCAAGACTGCCAGCACCCCACAGTGAAGAGGAGATCAAGGACAGGTCTACCCCTAGATCCTCTGCATCCAGTGCAGCTCAGACAATGCCTTGGTTTTGAACTTGTTGCCTCTAGAAATATGAGAGAATGGATTTCTGTTGTTCTAAGCCACTCAGTGTGTGGTCAATTGCTGTGGCAGCCCTAGGAAACAGACGTTCTCAAAGTCAGACTGTTGGCTACCATTTAAAACCAGAGTTTCTATACAAATCTGGATTTCTGATATCTAGAAAGTTAAAACGAGTTCACATGGGGCTGGCACCTCTGATGGGTAAAGTCGGAAACACTGGGTTCACTCCTGTGGCCACCTCTCCCCCAATGTCTTAAAACTGGCTTGCCATTCCAGCTGTGCTCCCCCACCCTGCAGCAGCCAGAGCTTGTGGCCCCTGCTTCTATGCAGGCCAGGGTTGGAGGTTGAGAAAGGGCGCTCTCTGGCTTTCCAGTGTCTAGAGCAGGCCTTGGCCTACATCCGCCCCATGAAGTGCTTTATAAGTCAAGTTTTACTGGAATCTTCTCATCTCTGCCTATGGTGATGGTCACAGGGCAGCACCAGTAGTGTGTGGCTGCATTATAAGCCATTTGGTCTGCAGAACAGAAAGTGTTTGCTCTCCAGCCCTCTACAGAGAAGGAATTTACCAATCCTGACTTTATCAAGAAACCCAGAACTTTATGTGAACTCTTAACTTGTTTTTTTTTTCTTTTTAAAATTTTAGTTGTAGATGGAGACAATATATTCCTTTTATTTATCTTTGTGTGGTGCTGAGTATCTAAACTAGGGCCTCACATGTGCTAGGCAAGTGGCCTACCATTGAGTCACAACTCTAGTCCCAATGAACTTTGTTCTTAATTTCAAAAACTTAACTATCAGTAAGAACATCTTTCCATGTCAATATATGTGAATTTCCATCACTTTAAAAGCCCTGGATGTTTTTGATGTATTTAGCCAGCTCTTTCCTTATGCACATTTAGCCAATAGTGGCCATACAAGGCCACTGAGCTCCCTTTTGTATACCAGGGAATTAGTGTGTGAGCAAGAAGGTCAACCAGGCATTATGAGGCAGTAGACTAGTCCCTGACACTTGCCACATGCCCATGCTCAGTTGTTAAGAGCTACAAACCCCTCTGTGTAGAGGCTGTGTGGGCCACCATGTGGAGAGGGTCTCTAGGGCTTTGGGAGCTGCTGTAGCTCAGGGTGCTGAACTGGAGGAGGGGCCAAGATATACTCCTGAGTGTCCCCCTCTGAAGACCTACAAAGGCACAAACCTGCCCAGGTGGGAGACCACCCCAGAGGAACAACTGCTTGGCTCTTCTGCCTCAGCACAAATGGCCACCCTGGCCTAGTGCAAGGAAGGTTTGAGTCTCTCTGGCCCAAAGGGAGGAGTGCCATGGGGTAGAAACTTGGCCACTGGTCCTGGGTGTTTGGGCCTTTGCCATACACACCTTTGCCAACTTGGATTGAAGAGTGGGTCTAGCCAGCTGGTCAATTTTCTCCACAGCTCCAGGAGACTCATCTGTGGTTGGTTGGCTTCACCTGTCTGTTCAAGATCCCAGCCAGTAAGGTCCGCTCCAGGCTATTGACGGTGTGCCTGGAAGTTACCCTGGCAGGGCTGAGGCTGCTATCCTCCTGTAGGCCTGCCTGTGGCCAGCATCTGGAAACTTGACCCTGGAGCTGTTCCCTACAGGACAGGTGAGTCCCAAATCCCTGCCTCTACCAAGAACATGATGTCTGATGACCTGCTTTCTTTCAAGGAGTCTGGGATTGGGTATATGCCAGAATATTGAGCTACCTGAGTATCTCCCAGTGAAAACTTGGAGCACAGAGTCCCTAATGAGCTTCCCTGGTTATGTTGTTCTGGGAGGAGCATATTGTTCTGTGTGACCCTCTAAGAGGCAACAGAATGATGAAGGGTCTCCACAGAGCTGGCCTTCCCTGCCTACCTTGTTGTGAATCAGATAGCCATCAGTACCACTGTGTGAATCACATAGCCATAAGTACCACTGTGTGCCAAGCCCCAGGAGGCCTTCCAGAGGAGCAACAGATATACAGTGGCCTTGGGAAACCAACAGAAGAGGGCTTCAGTGGACAGTATGTGGAGCTGCAGGGAGGCCTGAGAGGGGACTCTGGTTCCTTAGGGAAGGAAGAGGACAGAGGTAGGGACTGGCTGTCATCAAAGGCAGAAGCAGCAAGCAAGTGCACATAGTCAAGTCCTTTCAGAGCACGTGGAAGTGGTTTTCATGACAAGGACTTAGTTATGTGTGGAACACAGGAGTCCTGGCCAAGAAGAACCCAGGGCCTGGCCTTGGGATGGACCAGGAGGTAGGGTGGCTCCCTCAGGCAGGCTCAGCCTTCAAACCTGGGTAGATCGAGGCCTTGGCAGAGGTGAAGCCCAGAGGTGCCTGCAGGAAGTGGTGAGGGTACAGAGAGCAGCACGCCATGGGTCAGGGGCACCTGGTATTTCTTTGGGGTGGGGTGGCTTGAGGATGAAGCTTGGGGACACAGGTTGCCAGATGAGGTTGTTGTTGTAGAAAATTGTTGAAATGCTTCCCTGAAATTCAGACTCTGGGAATCATGGGGAAGGAACCTGGCTCCTGGCAGTCTCATCCTCAGAATCTGTGTCTGAACTTCCTCTCCCTGGCCTTGATTTTATTAACTTTTAGAAGGAACTGAATGCACTGACAGGCATTGTGTGGGGAGCTCTGTGGAGTGTGGCAAACTGGAGCACAGTAGCCCCTCTGAGACATCCCTGTGTCACAAAGGATGGCAGTGGGATTTCATCCCAGGGAAACTCTGAGCCCTTGGCACTGGCTCCTGGAGCTTGTGTTAAGAATGGCTCTGAAGCTCAGTGAGAGAGACTGAGAGTGCTTGTCCCATGTCCTAGCTGTGGCTCGTGCTTCCTGCATCCCTGGCTTGGCCCAGCTCTGCATCTGTGCTCCATTCCTTGTGCCTTCCACACCTGCTCACAGCCAGCTCAGGGCCAGCCCTTGCCCTGGGAGGCCTGCTGCCTCCCTGTCCCTCAAACTCCACTTGGCTGCTCTTTCCCTCCCTGCACAGTTCATATCTCCATCAGGAAGTCCTCCAACCATCTAGGACTGGTTCATCTGTTTGAATTTCCATTAAATCCTCCACCTGCTTACTGGCCTTCACCCCTCCCAACACATTTCCCCTGCCTGTGGCTTGCCTGTCCTTGCCTGTGGGCCCCCAGGGCAGCTACACTGTCTCCCCAAAACTCCATACCCACTTCCTTATGCAGGGGATGTGAGAGGGTGGTAGTGCCCTGCCTAAGATCAAGGATGTGACAGTCAAAGATCTGGATGGCCATTCTCATCCTTGCCTCTTGAGGCTCTTCAAATAAATCTGTTGACATCCCTGAGCCTCAGAATCCTGCTAATACAGAGAGTGAGTCATTGGGAGCATGTGTGAGATCTGGGTGTCTGAAGCTTTCTCAGCCCTGGGCACATAATAAGTGCTTGCTTAACACCTGTCAGTAGCAGGCATTCCTGTCCCTGCTCTGCCTGTCTACTTTCCTGTCTGCTGGATTCTTGGATGACAATTCCAGTGTAGTCTCTTCATCTTGCTTAACAAAGTCAGTGCCGGAGTGGCTCCAGAGTGGAAGCCCTGCTGTCCCAGAGGACAGGACCAACAGGAGCACAGCCCCGCTACAGCCTGGGGAGGGGAAGGACAAGAAGCTGCTCAAGAATACAGGTGCAGATGCCTTAACCAGCTTCCCCACTCAGGGGAAGTTTCCAGAATCCAATAACCCTAGTGATCTTACATTGACCTCCAGGGGCTTGATGGACTTGGAGATCAGACTGGCATGTACACCCTGATCTGTGTCTTCTGCCTGGCCATCCTGGTCTTTTCGATGAACAGTGTTGCATTTGACTGAAGGTACTGGCACAAAGGCTTGGGGTGAGTGAGCAGGGCAATATCCCCCATTTCCAGACTGGGTCTGGCTTGAGAATGTGGTAGAGCTTTTGGAGAACCCAGAGGACATCATGTTCCCCTTGGAGGAGTGCATGACCATGATAGACACAGGGCTGCAGCTTGAGGAGAGGGACTTCTTGCTGAACAGAGGTTCCTAGAAGCTCTTCCAGTCAGCTGCTCAGACCTTCTGACTATGTCTATGAGAAAGAGATGAAAAATGAACATGTAAACTCTTCCAGCCCAAAGAGTAAGAGGGTCAAGTTTACTTACTGTACCACCACCCTCCCAGAGGACAAGGGTCATACAACAACTCCATCCTGTTTGACAGTGATGATAGCATCTAGTGGATATGCCCAGACATGTGGCTGGGGGACTTGCAGGACTTTAGAGACTATAGTAAAGGCTACAGGACCAGATAGAAACCCTTTCTTATTTTGTATTCAACTTTATGCCTTCTGTTTTCTAAACGGTGGAGCTGGGAGTCTGATCAGCAATAGGGTGACTTCACAAAGTTGAGTTCCTGGACTTCTGGAGGGAGCCCTTTCTAAGCATGTTTCAGAGGCCTGATGAGCTATGGTAGCTGGGTTTCCAGCAGAGAAATGCTTCTGAAACAGCTACATGTAGGGATGAAAAAATTCTAACACAACAGTTTTGCTTATAGCCTGGTACCAGCTCAATGCAGATAGTAAACCTGACCCCACAGACATTGTTTGTCATCTCATGGTAAATGGCTGTGTGTAGTGAGGAAATATTTGGATGGTGACTTTCCTTTTCCTATACCTTTTAAAGTGCAGTGGACAGGTAAAGGCCATGGCCTGGGTTTGGACACATATGAGAGGGGACTGAATGTAGCTATCCTTACTTGTTAGGAGTGCTGCTCAGTATTTTTTTTTAATACATTTCCACAGTTGTTCCTTTGAACTCTGGAATTTTTTTAAAACATAAAGAGAAGAAATTTCAGTCTTTTCTTTGAGATCTGTGTGATTTACACATGAGTTTAATTCCCTGGGATTTGCCACGTCATGTCTTTTCCTGGGTGTCCATGCAGGATGTTAGGTTTTTCAAGTTTTGCATATTTCTCTTTAGTGACAGCATCTAAGAAGCTTATTCTCACTTTGTTTTTCTTAGCTTTAGCTGTTGAACTTTCTTGTATAACACTTGGACAGGAGCTTTACTTAAAATGTTAATATACATTAAGGGAGGGAGGGTCATATTCTATAGTTTCCTTTTCTTTTAGACTTTTTTTTAGTTGTTGATAGACCTTTATTTTATTTATTTATATGCTCTGCTGAGAATTGAACCCAGATCCTCACACATGCTAAGCAAGTGTGCTACTGCTGAGACCCAACCCCAGCCCCCTCTTTATAGTTTTCTATGTGAAGTTTAGAACACTAGAACACACACAATTTATTTTTGCCCTAAGTTTGCTGAGAATCCTGGAGAGCTCCTGGAGTGCACTGCTGAGGGCAGAAAGCCCCCAGTGAATAGTGATCATGCAGGTTTTTTGTAGTCAACAAAATGTACCATCCAAACTGAATCTAAAGGTAGAATTGATCTACCATGTTTGCAGAAGGGAAAGTGCCCAAGAATTACCTTCCAATTAAACTTTCCATTTCATCAGAAAAAAAAAGAAAATTAGATGATGTTTCAAGTTAGCAATACTTATAAATCATCCATGCAAAACTGTCTTCACAGGTGTGCATTTGTGGGAAAAGCAGAATTCACAAAAATAAATGACTATTCCAGAGCCCAAGAAGCAACTATTATGAACAAACTATAGCTATCAAAAAATTAAAGTGCTAAGAGAGAAAAAGTGATTCTTGTATAATTTTTAAATAAAAATAATTAAAAACATCATGAAATATCATCTCAAACAAACAAGATTTCAGGTTAGCAAAATGTGACATTTTAATTTATTAAGATGCTATGGTTGGAAAAGCAGACACTGGACTAATCTCATTATGAGTTAACTGAGCCATTTGCATCTCTAAGAAATGGAATTTGAAAGACTCAAAGTAGGAGGAACCTTTAGCAAGTCACTTGAAGCAGTTCCCTTACTTCCAATGGCTGATGACCAAACTATACAAAAGAGAATTGTTTTTATCCAATTGCTCTTGTATTTTAGACTCCCATGCATAGGAACCCAAACTTTTCTACCTATGAAGCAGCAGCCAAAAAATTTATCCTGTATATCTTGCATGCCTCAGACAGGGCTGAAATTACAGGTGATGTAGCCTTGATTGCAGAGGCTAGTGTTGGGTTGATTTTGTAAGTATTTAAAATGGAGCTTAGGAGCTGAATCCAGGGACTTCAAAGAGCTTCAGCTTAACTGGAGAATGAAGCAGAATACCCAGGCCTTAGCTGCAAAAGGAGATTGCAGGACAGCTGGTACCTTTTAGGAAGAGCTCCCCGGTTAGCCAGTGGCCTTTCAAAGGGCTTAGTGGGAAGGTATCAGAGAACAACTGTGAGGAGAGAAGACAGTTCATGCCTGTTGGACACACAACCAAGCTACCCAGGAAGTCTGGCTCCTTCTAGGAGATGTTTTCAGTTCCATCTTTCTGCAGAGCTTCAACTTCAAAGAAATAATGGAGGTCCATTCTGAAAGCGAGGAGTGTGAACTGAAAGGGAGTGTTGCACTCAACAGGCTGCCTGCCAACCAGTGGCACAGTGACAATTTGGTGGGGGTGTAGTTTGAGAGGAATTGCCATTGTCATGGGAGCATCAGTACAGGAATATTCAAATCAGAGCCTTTCCTGAGGTGGGAACATTGGACAGGAGCAGAGAGCAAATGGGGATTATTGGAATGTGCCAGTTCTTCTTTGGTGGAGCTAGAAGGTGTCCATGATCTTGAAGATGCTTCTGGTGAATAGCACAGGCATACCCAGCATGAATTGGCCTCTACACAGTTACCTGTGCTCCTTCATAGTAGAGCTCAGTCAGTTCAACATGGAGGAAGTCAAATGGAAGGTCATGAGGAAAGGGTCCCTTTTTTAAAAAAAAAATTAGTTATTGATTAATGTTTATTTATTTATTTGTTTATACATGGTGCTGAGAATCAAACCTAGTGCCTAACAAATGCTAGGAGCTCTACTACTGAGCGAATCCCCCATCCCCAGAAAAGGGTCCCTTTTACCATATAACATCCACGATATATGTGTGTGTGCGTGTGTGTGTGTGTGTGTGTGTGTGTGTGTGAATGCTGAAGAGGCAACTTGAGACAATTTAGTTGGATTTCTGAGTGACTGTCAGTTGTTTCCATATGTGGCATGGTCACCATTCATTGAAGTATTTCATGCTCTTATTTACTTCAGTGTGTAAGCATGGGTTAGATCACCTTGTTTTCCAGCTAGTCAACTATAGCTATTAAGCACTACACCCCAAGATACCTAAATCCAAACAGGGCAACAACATAAACTATCAAGTCTTGAACTCCAGATTCCAGGCACCATGCATTTGCCTGTCTTCATTCTCTAGGTTTTCATGGTTGAGATATCCAAATCCTGGGGCTCGATGAATAATCTGAACTACACAAGTGTTTTCAAGTCCCTTTATTTTACCCAAAGAGTGGCATGCTCAGACTTCTTTTTAGGGAAAAACAAACAGGTTTTTGGAGAGGGCTGTAGGTTGTAAACACTGGTCATAGGCAGGGAGCTTGAGACAGGAGCTGAGGACTGTGTGGCTTGATGCAGTTGGAGATGTGCAGCCACTGTCTCCAGGTCCTGGTGTTCCTCTTTCAAGACCAGAGCACAGGGATCAAGAAGTATCTGCTATACCAAAAAGCCTACTCTTACAAATAGGTGTGCTGCATTTGAGTTAGCGGAAGAGGGAGAAAAATATCTAGCAAAACCCAGAATACTCTGTGTATTGAGAAAAGGAACATCACCTTTAGAGCTGTTGTGTGCACTGGCCAGGGTATTCCCAGCATACAATAATCCTCCATATCTATGCATAAAGTTTTGATTTATGCACATGAATGCAGTGAGAACATGGAATGTTGTTTGTGTCCCATTTCCATATCTGTAGATACGTACTTGCTGGTTTTTAAGTTTAAAAAATACAACTTGTTGTACGTTGATCAGTTTTCTTAGGAAAGGATCTTTCCAATATTGGCAAGTTGAGACATAGCAAATCTTTGTCAGCAAAGTCCCACTCAATCCACCAGCAGTGACCACTGAGGATGGCTTCACCTGAATCTTTCATGCCACTGGCACCATTGGGCTTTCTGCTCTGATCGTCTTAAAAACTATCTTAATTCTCCATTTTCTGTAAATGAAACCACAGATGCTTTATAAACTTGGTAACCTTCTTCTCAATTAAAATTACATATGTTTTCTGTAGTGCACATCACCTGTATGTAAAAGGACAGGGTGGATGGTGGAAAAGTATGCTGAAATGTGAATATCAGGCATTTTTGTATGTAATATACACATTACACTGAAATTCTAAGAGATGTATTGAAATAAACACATTTGAAAATAAAAGCATGCAAAACTGCAGCATTTAAATGTGCAGACCTCCAACTCAAAAATATCTCAACTGATGATGGGAAAAACATTAGGACCTGACATGGTAAAATGCACTGAATTAGGAATTCTGGCCTGGAAAAGATGTGGCTCATGTTGGCAATGTTGATGAAACTTGCTGGAATATCTTGATTTTACTCTTCATTACTTTCGGATCTTTCCTTTTTTTCCTGGAAATATTTCAGAAATAAAGTGACTTCACTTTTCCAGCATAATGATATATTCTAACCACAGGGTAATTCTTTGTTTTGACCATGAAAATAAACATTTAAAAATTGTATAATTTTTTTATCTACATGTTCCCTTTCTAATTTCAGCAACTGTATGATTGTGTGTATGTGTGTGTGTGTATATATGTGTATGTGTATATATATATATATATATATTTTTTTTTTTTCAGCCAGGGATTGTAACATCCTTGATGCAGTAATAAATGGAAACCAAAAGAAAATGTTCCCTAAAAGTTAAAGATGCCTTTGAAGTTTAAAAATTTTCTCACCTGTTTTGCTAACAGGCTGGGGAAACTTTCTAGATTTATTACAAAGAGGACTCATTACTCTTGTCTCTGTTGAGGGTCAGATCACCTTGAAATCCAGTGCTGGAGTGCAGGGTACAGTGAGTGTTTGGTAGTGTGATAACTGGCCACACTTTGGCTTTCCCTGGTCAGTGACTTGGTTTTGTGTGTGCATTTGGGCAGTGGCTTTGCACGGGCTTGAGCCTGGGTGCTGAGGATCCATATGGCAAGCTCTACAGATGCAAATGAGACAAGGACAGCTGGAGCCTCTGCTTCAAAGGTGATGTACATGGTTTATTTGAGGGATTAGTGGGTGTGTTGGCCAAGTACCAAAGGCTGCAAGTGCATTTCTTGAAAATGCCAGCATTATCTTTGGCACTTTGGCAAATACCACTCCTTGCTCTCAGGATGCATGTAAGTGTCTCAGGCATTAACTTGGCATGTCATAAATGTATCATGTCACCTGTTTTTTCACCAGGCCTTATGGACCAAAGCTGGCTTGTGAAATCCAGGATATGTGGTAGCAGGCTTTCTTACTTATAAATGTTTTGTTCATTTGGCAGCAAATGAGCCAAGAAACTCTGTGAAGTGTACAAATCCAACCCCATCAGCATTATTTCTCAGCTTTTGGGTAATTGTTACTCACTAACAGCTTTCTCAGCCTCTTCTCCTTGAAACATGGGAAGACTAAGCCACAGAACTCATATATCTTGTCCAATAACTCTGTGTCTGTTCATAGTTTAGTAAAATCTATCTGAAAAAGGGAAGGAATAAAAAAGAAAGTTGGAATGAGATATATGACACACCAATCACTTTGTATTTAATTATTTTGTGCATGTGAGCACAAAATGCAAAGACTATATTTTTTATATTTAAGTACTTGATACTTGTTTTTTATGACTTTATATAATTTAGACAGGTAATGGAGTGTTTTTGGTGTTCGCTTTTAGAAATTTCTAAAATTATATAAATGTAGACATCTAACCTGGGTTACAGAGTTTACAGACTCTTCCATGGTTCAAAAAAGCAGGACACCATCAGTTTCCAGGTGAAAAATAATGATTCAAGTTCATTTAGGGAAATTGTCTTCCCAGCTTAAGGAAGCAATAATGTTGTCAACTCAATGCTGGACAGTCTTCATGTTCTATGAAACATTATCAAAATTTCTTTGGCTTTATTTTCTCCTCTTACTCAGTTGTTCAGATAAAACATTGTCATTATGTGCTAATCACTGAAATCTCTTTAAGATGCTTTAGAAACTGAGAAGACAGATGGCCTTCTCATATATCTCCACTGCCTTCTGCAATGATGCACTTTTAGAGTTGTAAGTTCCTTTAGAATTTGGGGACTTTGTAATGCAGATTTTTTATCTGTTTGAAAATGTTATTGTCCCTTCTTCATATCTGTGGGGATTTGATTCCAGGTCCCCACGAGTTTACAAAAATCTGAGGATGCTCAAGTTCTTTATGTGAAAAGGTGTAGTACTTGCATAGAATCCACACAACCTTCCTGTAGAGTTGAAATAATTTCTAGATTACATATAATACCTAATACAATGTCAGTGCTATGTAAATAGTTGTTATATTGTACTGTTTATGGAATAATTACCAGGAATATATCTGTTCATGTTTAGTACAGATGTGATTTTTTCTGAATACTTTGATCTGGGTTGAATCAGTGGATGTAGAGTCTGTGGACATGGAGGGCCACTGCACTTCTTCAGGATCGCTAAAGTCACTTTTGGCCTGGCACTTATTTTTCACTTTCTTCTATCAAAAGAGCACATGGGGTCTTCTATTTTCCATTTGAGCTGAAATTATCTGCTCCTCTACTGTTACCTCTCCTGTAGGAATCTGACTCACTGGATGAAATAACATACATTGTATTCACTTCACTTAGAAATGCTTCCTTAGGAGCATCTTTTCTCCTTTTCTCCTCATCACAATCACTTAGGGTCTCCATTTTGCCCATGTATATTCCTAAATGGTACAAGCATTCCCATTCCTGAAACATCATGGGCTGCCAAGAAACACACCACTCCTGTACTCAGCATCTATATTGCCAGTCTCCATGGGACACATCTGGAAATGTGCATGAGACCTTCCACATCCAGCCACCAGTTCAGACACCAGAAGATGCCAGGACTGGCAGATGTCTCTCCTCTTAGCACAGATAGAGTGGCTTCCTTCCTTTACTGTCCTCTTCTAGAGACTTGCTTTGAACTTTTACAGCAAATGTGACAATCAGAATTCAGAGTGGATTCTGAGAATAAACCCATTGTCCAAGCTCCATTACAATAGATATTCTAGGCCTTCCCCACACATCATTGTCGGTTTAAGCAAACATCAAAACTGTTAAAGGCAGAAGTTAAGAGTGGAGAACTAAGGAAAGAAATGCTCAAGTTCAGACAAAAAGAAGTGAGACCCAGTGAGAGGCAGCCACACCTACACACTGAGCAGCAAGCACCCTGCAGGGCCATGCTCATGGAAGGCAGTCACATGTTTTCTATGGCAAATCATTTCTACTATGCTACTTATCTCTGATAGATGTCTAGAGAGCATGATGTTACCTAGAGATTTAAACTCATGTCCCCCTTGTCAGGCCCATCCTCAGATGCCTCTTGCACAGGTGGACCCTTGGGTGCAGACCATAGTGAGTGGCCAAACACACTGGGCCCAGTCAACTGCACATTTTTGGTGGTTTCAAGGCAGCATATAGAAGAAATATTTTTTTCTGGCATCTGGAAGAAAAAGGTATTGTCCCTTTTCAAATTGATGCTTAACACCAGATATTATGAAAAAAGCATGTTGATATCACACTGTTCTTGTCTGACTCTTGGTTGTATAATGTATTTATCTATTATAACGCCCATGACTTTCAGTACAACCTGTTGTATATGTTCTACACTGTATCTAACATACCTGTAAAGGCACTTCCAATCATTTTGTAAAAGAAGAAGTAAAACATGTTGGATGATTTCTTGTTATAGTAAGAGAGTTAATTGTTAGGTTCCAGGAAATGATCTCTTCAAAGAAACATTCTAATGAAGATGCTGAGAAAACCTCAGGTCATGCATGGAGGTGGCTGTAACTACGTTGTCTTGGAGGTTGCCATGACTTCATTGTCATAGCTGTCATTGCCATTGACATCTGTTGTCTGAGATCCTGATAATTAGAGAAAATAATAACTTATTGAAGTCTGAGGGAAAGATTCCAGGAGAAACAGGCTGCCCTTGATCTCCAGGGAAAGTCTTAGGAACTTGTTGAGTCCAAGTCGTGCTCATCACTGACATTCCTGAGTGGCCCTGAGTGTCTAGAGCTGACACAGGCAAATTCAGTTCTTGGAGAAGGCCAAGTCCATGTTTACATAAAGCCTACAAAGTTGCATTTTAATGACAGAAAAATCTTTACTCAAATGTGTCCCTGCCAGACAGGGAGTCAGTTCTATGTATAAAACTGGAGTTGCAGGAAAACTCATGTAGGCACAATATCTTAGTTCAGACTCATAATCTCAGAGTGTGTTACCTTTAACTCAAGAACAACTAAAATACTTCTGTACATTGTACCTCAGGGCTCCATACAATGCAGCCAAGGAAGACACCCCTGCCCTGCCACACTCCTGCCTCGTATTGACAGTTGCCTGTACTGGAGTCTGTACAGAGGACTAACCTTGTGAAGATTCATTCAGCTTTAGAAAATACCCTCCAAGACATGTAAGATTGGCTGTCTTAGGTATGAGCATGAGCTCTGTCCATGCTCCTCAGCTCACTGTGATACCTGTAGGGTCTACAGCACTTCTCACCCAGCCACGTGATGAGCAGTACTCTACAGTTAACGAGGAATTTAAGAAACACCTGTCCCATCATGCCAAGGGCACTAGCTTCAAGCACGGAGAAGGGCTGGCCAGCATACACATGCTCTGGACCCAACTCTCCTTCATAGGGAACAGAACTTAAGAAGGTAACATCTCCAAGAAGTTTGGTGCCACTTCAGAGCAAGGGTAGTCTGCAGGTGAGTGTCTCTGGGGTCCTGAACTGCCTGTGAGCATCCTGCTGGGCATCAGATTTCACTGTGGGTCCATGTTAGAGTCTGTAAACAAGTCAAAATAACACCTGGCATTTTGCCAGGGGAATGTTAGAGTTCGTAAACAAGTCTGGATGGTGCCTGGCAAAATGCCAGAGGGAGTGGTTTGAGAAGTAACAAAAACAAGCCATTAAGTGTAGAGATTCCTGATTGGTTGACTGATGTATCTAGTTTATGCTAATTAGATAAGCTGTGTGGAATGTATAAATACTGCTCCTGTCCTGTAATAAACGGCTCCCACTCCTGCTGTATCAATCAACACAAGTCGTTCGTCACCCCCCGGTTATTTTGCAGCTACAGATGGTGGCCCGTTACGGGGAGCCCCGGGACACTCGGGGGTAAGTGACGAAAAAAGCTGCCCGTCCATAGATAGGACGGGAGCAAATCTGCTTGTCCCTAGACAGATAGGGCGAGAGGAAAAATGGCCATTTTAAGAAGAGGGAGAAGATTGATACAGTATGTTTGTATCTTGTTTTGTCTCAGTGTATTGTATTGTCTTTTTGATGAAAATATGGTAGGGGTGTTAAGTAAATTGATAAGGGAAGGAGGCACCCCAGTGGAACCAAGAGCAATTAGGGCATGTGTTGATAAGAGCCCAGGAACTCTAGTCAGAAAGAAAAAGAAAGTTCAGAAGAGGAAGGATTATCAGGAAAAAAGTTGCAGCAAAAGGCTATTACTAAATACTTTTCATTACCGGAGGGTGCGTGAAGCGGAGAGGCGGCTGCCGAGTGTGCAAGCCGGTCACAGCGCAGCAAGGATTTTCCAAGAGGCGGCATCGACTGGCCCTTCCCCGCCTCCTGGCCGGGGAGCTGGCTCTTCCACTTCCGCGAGCCCAAATCTAGACCTGACCTGGAGGCACAGTCTCGCAGGCTCTTGCTCCCTGTGCCCAGTAGCAGTTTGAGTCCGGGACACTCCCCAGGGCGATCTGGGGCTGCCCAGGCGCTACAGCCAGCAGAAGACACTACCAGCGTCCCTGATGTTTGGTCATTTTCAATGCCAATAACTAAACTACAATGGTTCTCCCTGACCTGGAGGCTGATAAATAATGAGCACTATTAATGCTTATTTCAAATGCAAAAAAACCTTGAGATAATGTACTAAATTGTTCAGAAGGTTGTTTTGTTAGTAGAATGCTACAGGATTTTCTTTAGCCATCCGGAGTTCCTGCCTTCCTCACAGTGCCGGTAAAGACCAAGGTGGAAGAATTTCCAGTGTTGCTGAAAACCGGACGAAACTTCGGCTGAGAAACGGACGATACTTCGGAGCTGTTGCTGTTTCTGCTACTACAGCTTAGGCTAGCTGCCTGCAGAACTTACCTGGACTGTGATTTAAGCTAGCTGCCTGCAGAACTTACCTGGACTGTGATTTACCTGGACTGTGAGTTAATCTATTTGAGACACTGCTTTACCTGGACTGAGACAACAAACTGTAATCTACAACAAATTGTAACTCGGTATCTTTGCAAATGGTGTCATTGCTGGTAAAATTTTTCCAATGGTTTCTTACATGGAGCCATCGAATGGCTTGGTATTGTGACATTTTGTATCCTTCCTTTCTGTTTGTAACAGGTTATTTATGGTGTTTTTGTAAAAACCACTATGGTCGTTATTTAAATTAAACAAAAGGGGGAAATGTTAGAGTCTGTAAACAAGTCAAAATAACACCTGGCATTTTGCCAGGGGAATGTTAGAGTTCGTAAACAAGTCTGGATGGTGCCTGGCAAAATGCCAGAGGGAGTGGTTTGAGAAGTAACAAAAACAAGCCATTAAGTGTAGAGATTCCTGATTGGTTGACTGATGTATCTAGTTTATGCTAATTAGATAAGCTGTGTGGAATGTATAAATACTGCTCCTGTCCTGTAATAAACGGCTCCCACTCCTGCTGTATCAACTTACACAAGTTATTCGTCACCCCCCGGTTATTTTGCTGCAGCCGGACTGCGACAGGTCCATTGTTCTGACAGCGTGGCATCTTTGTCAGGTCTGCTGCACTTAAATATGCAACTGGCTCACCGTGCAGAACATTCATGTGGCTTCATACAATTGATTTTTAAAGCAGTTAAAAATGGAGAAGATATGCATTTATGCTATGTATATCAGCACATGATATCTCCATGCAAAATAAGTGATATGAATAACACAAGGAGGATTAAATAAAGGTGCACTGTAAAGAGTGCACATGAAGTGTGCACTGTGAAGAGTGCACATGAGAACACATGAAGTGTGTTATAAGGTGATGAATATTCATGGAGGATAAGACTAAAACTGCAACAAGGTATATTGGATAAGGTCATAAAAGAGAAAAATTGGAATGCTGAATAATAATTGATTAATATGAAGAATTGTGGGACAGAAGGGAAAAATGGAAAAAGAGGGATTAACAACTAGAAATCAAATGAAAAGTTGTTAGACTGAGGCCCCATTCTATCAGCATGTCAGGACTAACAAGAAGAGTCAGCCACATGAAGTTAATAAGAGACATACTTTATTTTTAAAACTTGTTCTTTTTAGATATACATGACAGTAAAGTATATTTTGACATATTATGCATATATAAATATCACTTATCCTGATTAGGATCCCATTCTTGTGGTTGAACATGATGTGGAGTTTCACTGGTCACGTATTCATATACAAACACAGGAAAGTGATGTCTAATTCATTCTACTGTCTTTCCTAATCCCATTCCTCCTCCCTTCCCTTGGTTCCCCTTTGTCTAATCCAATAAACTTTTATTGCCCCCAGCCTTATTGTGTTAGCATCTACATATCAGAGAGAATACTTGGCAGTTTGGTTTTTTTGGATTGCCTTATTTCACTTAGTATGTGAATCTCTAGTTCCATCCATTTACTGGCAAATGCCATAATTTCACTGTTCTTAATGGGTTGAGTAATATATATATATATATATATATATATATATATATATATATATATATATATATATATATCACATTTTCTTTATCCATTCACCTGTTGAAGGGTACCTAGGTTGGTTCCATAGCTTAGCTATTGTGAATTGAGCTGCTATAAACATTGATGTGGCTACATCACTGTACTATGCTGATTTAAGTCCTTTGGTTATATACTGATGAGTGGAATAACAGAGTCAAATGGTGGTTCCATTCCTAGTTTTCAATCTCCATTGTGCTTTCCAGAGTGGTTGCATCAATTTTCAGTTCCACCAGCACTGTATGAGTGCACCTTTTCCCCCACATCCTCTCCAACATATATTGTTATTTGCATTCTTGATAACAGACATTCTGACTGGAGTGAGGTAGAATCTCAGTGTAGTTTTAATTTTGAATTTCTCTACTTGCTAGTGATGTTGAACATTTTTTCATATATTTGTTGACCTTTTATGTTTCTTCTGTGAAGTGCCTCTTCAGTTTTTTTTTTTCCCATTTATTGATTGGGTTATTTGGTTTTTGGTGTTAAGTTTTTAGAATTCTTTGTATATTTGGAAATTAATGTTCTATCTGAGGTGTAGGTGACAAAGATTTTTTTTCCCATTCTTAGGCTCTCTCTTCACATTATTGTTTCCTTTGCTGTGAAGAAGATTTTATTTTGATAACATCCCCTTTATTGATATTTGATTTTTCTTCTTTAGAAGTCTTGTGGGGAACTCAATTCCCAGGCTGCCATGAAAAAGAGTTGGGCCTACATTTTTTTAGTAGGCACAGGCTCTCTGGTTTAATGCCTAGATCCTTGATACTCCTTGAGTTGAGTTTTGTGCAGGGTGAGAGGTAGGGGTTTAATTTCATTTTGGTACATATGGATTTCCAGTTTTCCTAGCACCATTTGTTTAAGAGTCTTATCTTTTCTCCTATGCATGTTTATGGCACCTGTGTCTATTATGTGATAACTGTGAATATGTGGGTTTGAAGATACACACTTTATTATTTCTAAATTTTAAAATATTTATTTACTTGTAGATGAACACACAGAATCTTTATTTAGTTTTATGTGGTGCTGAGGATCAAACCCAGTGCTTCACACACAGGAGGCAAGTGCTTGACTACTGAGTTACAGCCCCAGCCTTGAAGGGACATACTTTAAATGTTAAGAAACAAAAAATAAAAGTTTGGAATAAGATGTAATATTCAACACAAATAAGTTTTCCAGTGTGACTAGGTAAATAACAGATAAAATAGACTTTGAAAGAAAGAGCATTGCCCCAAACTTCATCATTATCTTTCCTCCTCCTCCTCCTTCTCCTCCTCCTCCTCCTATTATTATTATTATTATTATTATTATTATTATTATTATTATCCTTTTTCTTCACTATCACCATACAAAAACATGGTCAATTTATTGATATAAAAATCCTAAGTGGACATGCACCTAAAAATAGAACTTCAAAGTAGATGAAGAAAAAATAGCAGAACTAAAGGAAATTTGAGAAACCTATATATCTGCTTGGAGATTTCAACACTCTTAGCAGAACTGATACAAATATGAAAAAATAAAAATATAGTTAATTGGAACAATGTCAGTCATTTAAATTTAAATATACAAGATTGTATCCAATAACTGAACACAGAAGTGCCCATAGAACATTCTGAAAGATACAATACACATTGGAGCATGAAACCAGTCCTGGTGGACTTCAAATTGTTCAAAGGGTTTAATTCCTATAGCATCTGTTCTCTGATCCCAATAAAAGTAAATTAGAAATCAAGTGAATAAGATGGGTGCAGTGACACATGATTGTAATCCAGTGGCTTGGCAGGCTGAGTTTGGGAGTGTTGCTTAACAGTAAAATGCTTGCCTAGCACGCAGGAGGACTTGGTGTTCATTCCCAGGAGAATCACCAGTTCAAAGCCAGCCTCAGCAATTTAGTGAGGCCCTAAGAAACTTAGTGAGACCCTGTCTCAAAATAAAAATTAAGAAGGGCTGGTGATTTGGCTCAGTTGCTAATTGTCTCTGGGTTCAATCCCTGGTACAACAACAACAATAACAACAAAAACTGAATAAGAAAGCTATTTAAAAATTTCCAAATATTAAAAATTAATTTGCAAAATTTTATGGAACACTTGGGTGAAGGAGGAAAATCACAAGGACTTTTATAAAACTCTTTGAACTGAATCATAGTAGAAAATGAGAATATATCACACTTTGTAAGATGGCTAAATATTCATGGCATATTTTCATTTATTATAAATGAAGAGCTTATTAAAGGTGATAATCTGTATAGGAATCAGCAAACTCTAGCTCATAAGACAAAACCTGCCTAATGCTTGTTTTTGCCAAAAAATTTTATTGTCACAGAGCCACAGTCACACATTATGTAATGTCTGTGGCAGTTTTTGCACACAATGGCAGAGTTGAGTCTTCCCAAAGAGATTGTGTTGTCCACAAAGTCTAAAATATTTATTCTTGGGCCTTTTTTAGAAACAGGGTTTGAAAGTCCTTTATCTAAGCCATCACTTAAAGAGTATGTAGAAGAAGAGCAAATTAATACTGAAGTGGGTGAAAATAAGGCATCAATAGTGAGTGGGAAAATATGAAATAAGAAACAACAGAGGGAAATTCCTGTGGTCAAAATTTGGTTCTGCAAAAACACTTGTAAAATCAACAAATCCTTAGTAAGACCAAGGAAATAAAATGCACATTACCAATAGCATCACAAGAAGAAATTACTACAGCTCTAGAAGCATTAATAAGAAAATGTTGTGAATAATTTTTTCAATAAAATGTGCAATTCAGATAAAATGGACAGATTCTTTGAAAGACTCAGCTTAGCAAAATGGAGACAAGAAAAAATTAAAGTCTGCATAGATCAAATCAGTGAAATAAATTAAAACATTTCCCACAAAGAAACTTAAGGGCTTGGTGGCTTCACTCATGAATCCTGTGAAACACATAAGGAAGAAATAATGTCCTTAGGGTTGAGAGTGTTGCTTAATAGTAAAACACTTGCCTAGCACACAGGAGGACCTGGCGTTCATTCCCAGACTTAAAAAAAAAAGTGAAAAACTATTATCCTTAAAGACATGCTGTCAAAATGAAGAGGAGGAGAAAACAGTTCAGTACACTTAGGAAGCCAGACTTAATGCTAATATCTGAACCAGACCATATATATAGGCAATGGGATACAAGGCTAATGCATGTTAAAGCAATTTCTATACTCTATAAATAAAAATGTGGAAAAGAAATTTAATGAATACAATGCATTATATCATTCAAAACCAAAAAATACTAAAGAATATGTATATAACAAAGTAATATTTTCCAGTCATTAGAACAGCGCAGGGTCTTGAAAGATATCCATCATTTTATAATTGTTTGATTTTGAAAATACAGGAGTCCTGGGAATTTCATGGGTGTAAAGGAAGCTTTTTTATGAAATGATGCTGGAAAAGTTGACATGCATGTGGAGACAAATGAAATTTCACCCTTAAATCACACCATACAAAAAAATCACATCATAATGAACCACAGACTTAAATGTAAAAATGAGATTTAAAACCTTTTGAAGACAACATAGGAGAATGCATATTTTTCAGTCATGAGACAAGAAAAAATTTCTTAAGACAAAGTGAATTAACAAAGAAAAATTAATAAATTAGACTTCACAAAGTTAAAAATCTATATATAATTTCAAATATTTTTATGAAACTACATGGGTAATCTATAGAAGGAGAGAAAATATTATTAATTCAAGACTTTTATCTAGAATGAAAGAACTCTTGCATTTCAATAAAAAGGCAAGCAGCACATTGAAAAGTGACAGAAAAGTTGAATAGAAAGTTCTCAAAGAGCTATGAATAAAGCAAGAAAAAGTGTCCCACTTCCTTTGTCGTTGGGGAATGGAAAGCCCTGGTGAAGTCCTGCCACACACCCTCTATTGTGCATAACATCCAACACTGGCAAAGGCATGGAAGGGTGAAATGTACATGCTGTGGGAGGACAGCACAGTACTGTCACCATCTGGAAAAGGGTTTGACACTACCTGGTTAAGTTAAACATTCATCATGTTACCTTGAGCCACACTCTTTGGCATTCAGCCAGAGGAATAAAACCACGATGGAGATGAGAATAACAGTATTCCCAGAAGCTTTATTCACAGTGGACAAAAAGGGAAGAAGCCATCCAGTTGCCATTAGGAGAATAGACAGGACCAGTCCTCAAGTGGCGGGTGCTGTTCAGAAGAAAGTAGGAGCAGACTCCTGGCCCATGCAGCTTTGCAAACTGCAGGAGGGTGAACATGGAAGAGAGTCCCTGAACATTTTCATGGCTTGATAGGCAGCAGTGGGCAAACCAGGCTCCAAGAATCAAAAGCAAGCATGCTTCCTTTACCATGCAGTTTCCCTTCCCTCTCCCTTTCCCTACCCCCTCTTGTCCCTGTTTAATGGTGATCTTCTTCTCATGCTCTTCCTCTCTGCTCTGTTTTTAGTTGCCCTCCTTATATCAAAGAAGACATTTGGCATTTGTTTTTTTAGGGATTGGCTAGCTTGACTTAGCATAATCTGCTCTAATGCCATCCATTTCCCTGCAAATGCCATGATTTTGTCATTTTTTATTGCTGAGTAATACTCCATTGTGTATAAATGCCACATTTTTTTATCCATTCATCTATTGAAGGGCATCTAGGTTGGTTCCACAGTCTAGCTATTGTGAATTGTGCTGCTATGAACATCGATGTAGCAGTATCCCTATAGAACGCTCTTTTAAAGTCTTCAGGGAATAGTCCAAGAAGGGGCATAGCTGGGTCAAATGGTGGTTCCATTCCCAGCTTTCCCAGAAATCTCCATACTGCTTTCCAAATTGGCTGCTCCAATTTGCAGCCCCACCAGCAATGTACAAGTGTACCCTTTTCCCCACATCCTCGCCAGCACTTGTTGTTTGACTTCATAATGGTTGCCAATCTTACTGGAGTGAGATGGTATCTTAGGGTGATTTTGATTTGCATTTCTCTGACTGCTAGAGATGGTGAGCATTTTTTCATGTACCTGTTGATTGATTGTATGTCCTCCTCTGAGAAGTGTCTGTTCAGGTCCTTGGCCCATTTGTTGATTGGGTTATTTGTTATCTTATTGTTTAATTTTTTTGAGTTCTTTGTATACTCTGGATATTAGGGCTCTATCTGAAGTGTGAGGAGTAAAAATTTGTTCCCAGGATGTAGGCACCCTATTTACCTCTCTTATTGTTTCTCTTGCTGAGAAAAAACTTTTTAGTTTGAGTAAGTCCCATTTGTTCATTCTTGTTTTTAACTCTTGTGCTATGGGTGTCCTATTAAGTAATTTGGAGCCTGACCCCACAATATGTAGATTGGAGCCAACTTTTTCTTCTATCAGATGCAGAGTCTCTGTTTTGATATCAAGCTCCTTGATCCATTTTGAGTTAACTTTTGTGCATGGCAAGAGAAAGGGATTCAAATTCATTTTGTTGCCTATGGATTTGCAGTTTTCCCAGCACCATTTGTTGAAGATGCTATCCTTTCTCCATTTCATGCTTTTAACCCCTTTATCAAATATAAGATAATTGTAATTTTGTGGCTTGGTCTCTGTGTCCTCTATTCTGTACCATTGGTCCACCCATCTGTTTTGGCACCAGTACCATGCTGTTTTTGTTACTATTGCTCTGTGGTATAGTTTGAAGTCTGGTATTGCTATACCGCCTGATTCACTCTTCCTGCTTAGAATTGCTTTTGCTATTCTGGGTCTTTTATTTTTCCAGATGAATTTCATGATTGCTTTATCTATTTCTACAAGAAATGCCGTTGGGATTTTGATTGGCATTGCATTAAACCTATAGAGAACTTTTGGTAAAATCACCATTTTGATGATGTTAGTTCTGCCTATCCATGAACAGGGTATATTTTTCCATCTTCTAAGGTCTTCTTCTATTTCTCTCTTTAGGGTTCTGTAGTTTTCATTGTATAAATCTTTCACCTCTTTTGTTAGGTTGATTCCCAAGTATTTTATTTTTTTGAGGATATTGTGAATGGGGTGGTTTTCCTCATTTCCATTTCAGAAGATTTGTCACCGATATACAGGAATGCCTTTGATTTATGCGTGTTGATTTTATATCCTGCCACTTTGCTGAATTCATTTATTAGCTCTAGTAGTTGAAAAGGAAAAAAAAAACAAGAGAGAGAAATGAATTACAGTATATGGGGTAGAGAGAGAAGATGGGAGGGTAGGGTAGGGTAGTGGAGGGGGGATTGTAGAGGATAGGAAAGGCAGCAGAATACATCAGACACTAGTATGGCAGTATGTAAAAAAGTGGATGTGTAACCGATGTGATTCTGCAATCTGCATACGGGGTAAAAATGGGAGTTCATAATCCACTTGAATCAAATGTATGAAATATGATATGTCAAGAGCATTGTATGTTTTGAACATCTAATAATAAAAAAAATAAATTAAACAAAAAAAGCAAGCATGCTTTCCTCCACCAGGACCTGTGCTGACCAGGAAAGTTGTCCTTCATTTTGACCTAGGACTCATTGCAATGGTGAAGGCTTTATAAAAGTCCTCATAGCTATGCCCTTAAGATCTGTCCACCCACTGTAAATTGCTTTCAGCATAAGTAACATCACAAGGAAAACAATTATCTTCAAATTCCAGATACCCTTGGAAGGCCCTTGTTTTTTCTCTCCCTGCACTTGGGGCTGGATTCCTGTACTTGGAGGATCTTCTCATCCTGCCTGACTCCAAGGACACTGAGCAGTCAGCAGGAAGACACTGAAGGGAGGTTCCTGTGACTTGTGCCAGCAGATCAGCTGCTGGGCTGCTGCAGAAAGTGTCTACATGGAGAAGTGGAGGAACCACAGACAGTGACAAGACATGTTTGCCTCCTCTGCAGAGGCCCCGACCTTGCTACCCTGAACCACAGGTGCAGCGTATGACTGACTGGATTAGCTTCCATACTCTTGGTTTGGTTTGGCACTCTCTGGGGTCAGAATTGGCAGTCACAGTTTGTCATCTCAGACCATAAGCATCCTTACCCATTTGTACCTCATGATCTTCAAATACAAGAGGTTGGGCAACAGGCAACACTCCCTTGTTGAACCTGGCTCCATCTCTCGGCCTGCTGACAATGTTCCCTGGTTGCCAGGCTCTTGCTCAGGTTCCAGGCAGAACAATCTACAGGGTTCCATGTCCCAAGAAGATGACTGGCAAGAAGAGGCAGATCTATAGGGCCCTTCAGTGCTGGCCACCACCCCACCACTTCCAGGTCCTGAGAGTTGGGCAAGTGCTTCTGGTGGTATCTGAAGCTCATGATCAGGCCTGTGTTGCTCTGCAGAGAGTGGCATGGTCTGTAGTAATGCTGTCTACAGTAAACACTCATTTTAAGGAGGCAAAAATGGTAGCTCAGTGAATTGTACATGAGTTAAAAAAGATTTCATGAAATTCAAGACCAGTGTCACCTGCTTGCTGAGCTTATGAAGAACCAAGTTTCCCTCCACCGAGGTTACCATTCTTAGCAAGCCAGAGAATGAGTTTGACGGAAAGTAATACAAATTTGAAATAGTCCATCTCTCCAAGAATAAAGCAGACCCTCTCCAAGAATAAAAGAATGCTCTGCCTTTCCTTTTAACTGTCAGTGGCTCATTCTAGGATGTCTGTCATCCCAAAAAACAAAAGCCCCCAATCCCAATGGGTCCAAGCCCAACAGGACCTCAGAGCCCTGGAGGGTAGTAGGGGACACTGGCCTGCTTTCACAAGAGCCAATTGGGAGAAAAGGGGAGGATATGGTTGAATAGAAGATGGTCTGCCCAGCCTCTGTTAGGGACCCTGGTGAGGACAACACCTGCCTGCCCTCCTTGGGGAAGGTACCCAGAGGGTATCAACTGGGAATTGGACACAGAAAGTGATTTTAGAAATGGAGAACACCTAGACCTCATGGAAAAGCTTCTTTGTAGGAACAAAATTGATAGCCAGGCTAAATGCAAGCAGAGCATTAAAAAATAAAAGTTCTCTGTAGAAAATCAGATGAAGGAAGCACTCAGCGTTTCAAAGTCTCCCAACTGGGCTTGCCTCTCTCTCATCAGAAAATGCAGTACAGAGATGAAAATTTAAACCAGCTGTGAAAGAGGAGTAGGACATGCAGGGACAGCACCTTGTGAAGCTCCCCAGGAGAATACATGGGCAGATTCACCATTTAGGAGTAGACATAAATTTTGCAAGTTCATGAAAACATCAGTCCTCACCTCCAGCAGGTGCAGAGGACTTAGGAATGGAGCAGTTCCTCTTCCCCAAGCCAGATCATCTAAGAGGAAAGAGGTGGCTGGGGGTGGGCTGGTGGCTCTATGTCCTGACAGGAGCTGCATGACGTTGGTGAGCAAAATAACACACTGGAGGTGAGTGAATGACTTAAACCTGAGCTTTCATCAAAGCTACTTATGCCCCTGCTGTTACCAGTACAGGGATCAGAAGAGGCCCGGCAGGGGACCGGGGCATCCCTTGGATATTCACATATACTGAAGGAGGAGGGACAGACAATGAGAAACACTCCTAGGTTTGTTTCCTTCCTCTACTGCCCCCATTCAGTAGAATGATGTCACGTTTCATGAAAATAATTTGTAGACATATGATCTTTTTTATTTTGTAAAACTTCAAGGTTGGGGTTGGCAGTAGGGAAAACTAACACTTTAAGAACATGGTGACTATTTGTGTTGAAGTATATTGCAGTCCTCTCTAAACCAGGTTTGCAGAAATTGAAACTTGCAGGAGGGTGGATATGGCTACTGTTTAAGGAGTTCACATCATGTCCAGATTCTCAGGAGCATGGCATTAATACTTCCAAATGCTTGCTTAGTGTCCTTTCTCTCCGAGTTTGGAGCTGTAAGAAACCATGGCCAGTGAGTGTCTGGTGCTAAAGTGTTCTTTTAGTTGTCCTTTATTTTGATTGACAATAATTGAAATCCATCAAACTAGCAAAAAACCAAGGATTTGTGGATTACTTGTAAGTCAAAAGTCAGGATTGTGCCACATTATGGTGCTGCACACCTATAATTCAATTGGCTCTGGAAGGTGAGACAGGAGGATTATGAGTTCAAAGCCAGCCTCGGCAACAGCAAGGTGCTAAACAACTGAGTGACACCGTATCTCTAAATAAAATACAAAATACGGCTGGAAAGATGGCTCAATGGTCTAGTGACTCTCAGTTCAATCCATGGTACCCCACTCCCCCAAAAAAGGGTATGATCTCAGTTATAGTTTTGTCCAGCTGTTTAGACAATATCTTAGCCATTCTCTACTGCTTTCTCTCTGTGCCTCAGATATCTTTTCCTCTGCATTGACTTCATTTTTCAGATAACCTTTGTGCATATGGTAGCACATACAGATAGAAGTTGATTTAGGCTTACAGTCTATCAGTTCATAATCACACATACCTGGAAAACGAAATATGAATGAGGAAGCTCATGTGCCTGGGAGTTCTGGCAGCCATCTTGTAATCATGAGGCATGCTTGGGACATAGTCAGTGCAATGGAAAAGACAACAAGAAACAAAAACACCATGTCTGTGAAAATATGGTTAACTGGGATATGTTGTGACTCTTTAAGTAAAACAATAAATTGTCTTAAGTTTTTATACCCATTTTGATTTCAGTTTTCTATTATTAGCCATTGAGAAATTTCCAACTGAGACTAATAAGCCTGTTTTTATGTACAGCTGAGAGGAAGTTTAAAAGATTTTAAAGGGTACATTTATTTGTAAGGAAGCAGTGTATTAGGAGTGCAAACAATTTTTTATTGTCATTTTCAGAAGCAGCTTGATTAACTTCCTTCTTAAGGTCTTTAGTTTTCATTGCACTGGTGAGAACTCCACCTCCTCCCACTTCATGCTAAGGTCTCCCTTAAAGCAAGTGCTAGCACACCCCCCGTGGGCTTGATCCTATGAGGTGATGGAGGGGCTGCAGCAACTGTAAGGTACCAGCTTTACATCCAAGTAGGATATCATCAAAACAGGGTCAAAATCATGGCACATGTTTGAGACACCTTCAAAGCCTGGGAGCAGGTCAGGTAGGGCATAGCACAAAATAAAATTGTGGGGCTCCTTGTTCAAAAGGGATAAAAAGACCTTAAAGTATTGAAACAGGAATCATATGCCATTCTTCTGTGGCCTCTCTCTCAATTCTTCATGTTGATTTTTTTTTTTATTTTGCTATTTAGTGCTTTTCTGAGTCAAGAAAACCAAAAATCTGTAAGTTATTGGCATGAATTTTGCAGTCATCTTTAAGTTGTGGATTCCAGTTTCCAATGCAATGTCAGAACATGATTTTGGGTGAAGAACCCCCACATCTGAAAGTCCACATTTCCTTGCTGGGAAGGTGCATGTCCTGTGTTCTTGCTGGAATGGCATCAACACTGCACAAATGGACTCTCCTGTTTCTTTCACTTCCTGGTTTGCAAGCCACCTGCCAGCCAGCTCTGCCTCAGTGTGCCAATGAGCAAGAGTTGCTGGCAAGAGAAGCACCTCGGCATTGTCCTCTCCCCCATCTCCTTCCCGGGCTTCACTGTATCCTGAACGGTTGGCTGACACAAGGCAGGAATCCACCAAGCAGCTTTTTGGTTGGTCATATTTATTAGAATGCTGCTGCTTTCTTTTTGCATTCAAAGCAAGCTGTGGTTAGGTACTGGAGCAACCTGTTGGGGTAGCTTCTCTTCCACAGCGTCTTCAGGATGCATCTGCAGTACTCTCCACGCATTCTGCTGACCACCAAGGCATCCAGGCAGCCCTAGCCTCATGTGCTCCTGGTGTGTTGCAGGTTGTGCAGGTGACTGGGAAGGTGAGGATGGATGGCCATGCCTGCTGCAGGTGCTCTATGCTCCTGTACTGCCTTTTGTTCCACTAGCCTGCACTTCCAAAGCACAGGTTCAAGGATGAAGTTGTTGAGGATTTCAAAATGGTGAGCATAGCACAGTAGAACAACTGGTGAGCCCTTCTGGGCACAGGACATTGGCTACCTGTGAGGATGGCACTGTCTGCCCAGAGTCAGTAGAAGGAAGGCTACTGGTATTTCATGGGAATGTGGCCTTGGACACAGTTCACTTGGACTGGAGGAAGGCTCTGTTTGGGAACTCAGTGGGCAAGCACCTGTCAGGAGGATCACAAGCTCAGTGCTCTTGCCTGAATTCTCCTGGAAAAGGTGAGGGAAGTGTCTTTGAGGTTCCATGTATTTTGGATAACAAGTGTGACTATCAATCCAGATTTGGTCCTAAAAGAGTGCTGCATGTAGGAGGAGGGCCTGACTTCTTGGACTCCTGTCTTCATCTCTTTCTGGAGAGAGCAAATCAGACTTCACAGCTGCTGCTGAGAGTGGAACAAGGTGGGACCAGTTAGTGGGGGGCGGTGAGCTGGTGCATTGTGATCCTGTGCTCAGGTCATTAAGCATTCTAGGTTAAGTCCTCCCACCACCAGTGGCATCCTGGCCGATCACATGCTTGAAACTCAGGGCCTCAATGCTACAGAGCCTTGGACCAACTCCATGTGGCAAAACTGCCCTCACTTCTCACTGCCACACCTAGGTGGGCATTCCCAGCTTTGAATAAGGAATACACAAGATAAATTGTCATGGAAAAGCTGCCCTGCCTGTGTCAACCACATTATCCTGGCTGTTGGATCATCTTCTCATTTTGAGTTTGAGGAGATTGAGGTGTGGACACTAAAACAAAATGCAAAGGCCATTTGACAAGACAGCTCTGATTTGTGCCCATGAACACCATGCAGCCCACTCTCCTTGCCCCGGGTCACCCTGTCACCATGTTCCCCCTTGGTTTTGGGAAAGCCTACTTATTGCAAAGTGTATCAGAGGGTGGAGTGACATTTGGCGGTCTCACAAAGCATTTCATGTGATGTCTCTTTCTGCAGATTCGGGGGGGGGGGGGGGCAAATCCACCTTCCTAATGGCCAGAGAGGGGATGCACTTCATGCTGAGTTGGAAGGAGCCTCCACCCACTGGAGATTAAGGAGAAATGAAGGAAAGCAACTTGAAAGTTAAAATGATCTCTCCCCAAACCATGACCCATTCGGGGGATTCTCCAGGAAGCACCTTTGAGGAGCACCTCTGTTTTGTACAGTGAGTCTAATTCTGTGTTTGGCTTCACAGAAATATGATATCTCATTATTCCTTCTCCTAACCACCCCCTTGACTCACTACTGGGTATCGCCTCAAAGCCAGCTACCTGTGGGCAATAACTCATTCCCATGAGAAAATGTGAGAAACCAAACACACCAAAGCAACAAATTAATTAAGAAACTACAAATAATAAGTAAAATAGATGGCCCTTTTTAGCTTTAACAAACTCATGAATTTCTTTCCCCATGAAACAATGGAAGTTCACATGGATTACCCAGCAAGTTCTGAAATAGAGAAAACAGTCATTATTCCAGAATATCAAGTTACAAACATTCTTAGGAAATATGCAACCTTGTTAATTATATGTTATGTTTTTCTTCAAAATGAATAACAGAATGAATAACAGAGTGAAGTTTACTGCCTCACACTAAATTTGTTACTGCCCTGCTCTTCACGATGGCATATTTGTATTTTATCTGTAATGTGCCTTTATCTGCCTCAAGCTGATTGGCTTCTGTTTGAGAAAGATACTTGCCACAGTGGGCACAGCAGGTCACTCTCAGTCTTTATCATGACATGCTCACCAGGCCCTCATGTGCTCACATACAAGAGTTTCACACCCATCTTTCCTGGATGTACAAAACCACATCATCACTAGATTCCTAGCCATAGAGATTTCTTGTGCCACGTTTGCTTATGAGCTTAACCCTAAGTATTGTTGTCTCTCCTCAGAGGTTGTGGTGATGCCTTCCATCTGGGGATGATGATGTGATGATGATGACAGCAATGGTGATAATGACAATGATGGTAATGGTGATGATGGTGATGACAATGATGGTGGTGCTGGTGGTGGTTATGGTGCTGATGGTGGTGGTGAGGTGGTGATGGTGGTGATTGTGGTGGTGATGACAGTGATGGTGGTGATGGTGGTAATGGTGGTGATTGTGGTGGTGATGACAGTGATGGTGGTGATGGTGATGATAGTGGTGATGGTGGTGATGGTGGTGGTGATGGTGGTGTTAATGGTGGTAATGGTAGTGATGCTGAGGATAGCAGTGGCAATGATGATGTCAGTGATGGTGATCATAATGATGACAGTGATGATGATGGGGATGACAACAGTGGTTATGACAATGACAGTGACATAATGGTGATGGGGATGATGGCATGATGATGATGATGACCAGATGATGATGATGAGTGTCATCAGCTGAGATGGATTAGATTATTTGCTCTCTCCCATTGGGCAGAGTCCAGCCTTGATTCTGTTACCCTCAGACTTGGTCATGTCACCTGTTTCACAAGTGGGAGGAGAGTGGACAGAAGATTCTTTGGGAGGCATGATGGGATTCCACTTATTCCCCACGGTTTCTGCTGGAAACATGGCCTCACATCCCAGCTCTCCAGAAACAGGTTTGGGTGGAGAAAGGTTCTGTATCTTTGGTTGGTGTGTGCTGAGTTCCTGTGGTAAATGTTGATTCAGTATTTGTCTGAAAAACATTTACTGAGTATCTCAGTTCCAGGCTTTGGGTATAGGATGAAAATGCGAGGAAGAGAGAGAAAAGTAAATATAGGGTAGGTCAAGAGTGGAAAAGGGCGATGGGCACATTTTAGGGGGCACAGAGAGTACCTGGTGGACACAGGTTTGGGAGGGGAAAACCTCCAGAGTGTTGAGAAGCTCATTTCCAAGCAGTATCAGTCCATGGGGTAAGTGGGGATGAGAAGGTTTTACAGAGAAAGATGAGGAATGGCAAGGGACCTCAGGGGAACATAGAAAGCTGACCAAGAGGGGCAGTCATGGGTGATGTGGCCAGGAAATCCAGGCAGGGGTCCTGGTCAGGCATGACAGCTCTGGTGTCTTGGGCCATACTGGGAGGGCTGCAGTTGACACTGGCCATTCTGAGTATGCCTGTCCATCATAGGTGTGCCTTCCTTATAGCACCTGCCATTTTCTCTCAGGACCAGTCATCTGATTTACCAAGTTGAGAGGTTCTAGAGTCACAATTCTATGGTATTTCTGATGAGGGTGTAAACTGGAAGTGTTCGGCAGGTAGGACTGACAGCTATTAGAGTGACTATTTTCTGAATGTGTGTGTGAGTACTTATTGGTAAAAGTATACATCAAGTCTCTATGGAGAATATCCTAGAGAACTAATGTAGACAGTGAGGTCTGATCATTTTACAGCTGGATAGTGACCTCCAGCCCCCTCCATGATGGGGGAACTTTGAGGTGATTTGAAGTGACTTTCAGTCTGTTGGCTGACTTGGCAGCAGAAAAGGCAAGCATCATTGAGCCCCTCTGAGGGGAAGCATGCCTCCCAGGTGAGAGATGTGGTGCTCCTCTTGCCTGGCTGCCCTTCCATTCTTTCTCCCACATTGGGAGGCTTCAGTTCAGAAAAACATGTTGTCTCTTTCCCAGTAGCTAGATTCCAGCTCAGGTTATAAGTCAAATCAACAGCCATTTGTGCCATGAAGAATAATGGATTCTTTACACATGCAAATATATGCTGAGCAACATGTTGGAGTTATAAGATGCTAGAAGATAATGAAATTAATATTTTAAATAGCATACCCTATTTAAAGGGCAGTTAAGCTTGTGACTGGATTGGGAATCAGTACATTGTTTCATTCTGTTGAATAAACACACATAAACCTGTGATGACATGCTGCAATTAGTGAGGACTTGAGGAAAATGAGATTTGCTTCACTACCTGTAGCTTTAGCTGATGGCATCCTTGAGGCTGATTAGGACAAATCTTTGACTAGATATGTCCCTTTACCACCAGGTATGTTGTTGAAGCAGCTAGGAACAGCTCTCCCTAGCTCGGGATTAGAGTCTAATTCTAGACCTGGATAATTAGGTCAACATCCAGACCTCATTGCCACAAAAGAGCAGAATTAAGTTCAGGCAAATTAGCAGTGAAAAGCCATTATTTGGTTCAATAAAAAGTGCACCTTTTTCTTCATGAGCAGCAATGGCACACTAGAACAGTGAGTGGGTGCTCACACATGTCTCTACCAGGTGTTCCATAGGCCACCTCCAAGTGCAGGGACTTATTTAATTTTTGCCCCAAACTTATCACTTAGGGGTATTCATTATCTCCATTTTAGGGGTCAAGGAAACTGAAGTTCAGAGAGGTGACTTCCCCTTTCCAAAGCCATGCAATTAACCACAGAGCTGAGATTCCATTTTAGGGATGCCTGACTCTGAGACATCCTGACAGATGCTTTCACAAAGATCACTGGACCATTTGCAACACTCCCCACAACTCCCCAAAGCAAAAGTTGCCATGAGGATTCAGCTCCTGCCATCTTTATTTAGAATGCCCCCTGCCTGCCCCTCTTGGTGGTCTCCAGGTTCTTGCACCCTCTGTCACAAGCAAGAGGGATCACACTGTGGTGCCCCTGGGCTCCAGCAGGTGCAAATCGTACCTGGGGACACAGCACCCTGCTGAGGCCACAGTTCCACCCCTGCAATGCCACCTTGCCAGTTTGTACCTTTTCCCTCCCATTGCCATTCTTTTCCTCTTCTTCCCTCCCCTCTATATCTAGTCATCTAAGCCAGCAAACCATTTGCAAAAAGTACAGAAATCTACACAGAACTCATCTCAACATTTCAAATTTCAGGGAATCACGATACTTGTTGCAGGTTCCCTTTGATTTAAGGAAAGGGCCTTTTTAAATTTAGTAAAATATTTATTTTTTTGCAAAGAAACAAAGACAACATGGAGTTTCTAAATAATTTCTGCATCTTAAATGTTCACATTTGAATCAGCAAATGCTTTTAAATTGCAAAAGATGTAATACAGGGGCTGGAACTGTGGCTCAGTGGCAGAGCACTTGTCCAGCATGTGTGAGGCACTGGGTTCAATTCTCAGCACTACATATAAATAAGTAAAATAAAGGTCAATTGACAACTAAACAATATTTTTTTTAAGTGTAATACATCCTTCACTTCACAAGGGATTCAACATGGTTTGGGAGTATCATCACCAGGACAATAGAGGTCACATGGGTGGAAGTCTTCAGGTGTGTGATGAAGACCCATTTCCCCATCCCATCAGTGTAGCTCTAACTTTGGGTGGGTAATCTTCTTTGGACCCGAGGCCCAGGTTTATTGCCCCAGGAAGGTGGGGAATGAGCACAAACTTTGCTCTACCTTGGCCTCTGACTCCCTTTTTGCTGGGTGGGATGGGATCATGATGTGCACATCATGACTGTCCTAGCACCTGAGACAGCCATGACTGCCCTAGGAGCATCTGAAATGGCCTGGATGTGCTTGTCACAGTCCCTTAGGAGACATGATAATGAACACCCTTTTTTGGAGGGCTGAGTTCAGAGATGCAGCTATGAGGATTGGCGTGAGGCCTTGAAGCCAGGGGTATCTGAGTTGGGAGCAACCATGAAGCTATATGATGCCACTCAAGGAACACAAAAATGTGGGGATCAGAACAAAGAAGAGGCCTGCTAAGCAGGTGTGGGTAGCTGTGGCTGTTCAAGTCTGCTGGAATGCTGGCAGTTATTTTGCAAGATTCCAGGGTCCTTGGAATGATAGGACATGACAAAACCCAGGAACATCTGGGAAGATGGAAATAACTGTGACTTAGAGCCTCAATGGGAGAAAGTGCCAAGCAGAGACACACAGGGCTGCACTCATGGGCTGAGACATAGCAATCTGGGGTGCTAGGGGCAGCCTATATATACACAGTGGAGTGGAATTAGCTGAATCTGAAAGCTCCCTGTGGAATGGTAGGGCTCTTGAACATGGATAAGGGCTGTCCAGGGTGGCAGGGTCTCTTGCCCTGGAAGTCCCATGAGAGACCATAACAGAAGTGCCTGGGGGTGTGGACATAACTGGTGGCTGAAGAAGAGAAACTGCCCCTCTCTAGCCAGGAATTTCAAAAATAAATCAGAAAAGACTCAAACAAATAAATCTACTACACAGTCACTAACTTGGAAGACTGTGGACTGTCTACATGAGAAATGTCTCTCCCCACCCCAAGCCAGTGCCCTTGGGACCTCAGCATCTGGTAGGACCAGGTGTGAGTCCTCTTGCAGCAGAAGAAGCCAAGGCTGAGTGGCTGGAGGGACAAATGCCTTGCTGACCAATGGGGCTGCTCTAGGCACAAGCCTTGGCCCAGCTCCTGACACTGGCAGTGTTCTGGGGAAGCCACCAGACTTGTTAGCACTGGTGATCCAGGACTGATGGCCCAGGGCTTTCCTAGATTTTCTTGTTGTAACCACTGTGTGTAGCTGTGGCTGTTCAAGTCTTCTCTGTGTGCGCAGCCAGGCCTGATTGGTTTCTACTAATTTCATTATTAAATCACTGATTAGTGTGTAGGGCGACCTAGAGAGAAGTGTGCAGGAGTGCCATTTCCATAAAAGGGAAGTTTCTGGGACTTAGTCTATGCCTGTAGGCTGCTTCCTCTGGTCCACACGCTCTCCCTTTATGTTCACCTCCCCCTCACATCTCCACTATAAGATCACAGAGAAGGAAGCCAGTTACGCTCCTGAGGGGTGTTTTCCCAGCCATCCCTATGGACCACCCAGACCTGTCCAAATGCTGTGTCCTGACCCATTGGTCCTGTGCACTGAGCTCCAGGCATGAGCATCATACTCAGCACCTCTGTGAATGCTCACACTTCTGCCAAGAGGAACTGTCACAGCTAAGGCCATGCTGCGCCATCAGGGAATCAAATGTCTTGGAAGGAATTGCTTGAGGCAGGTCGTTGAGCCCTGGTACATGTGAAAGGTGTGACATG
This sequence comes from Marmota flaviventris, assembly GCF_047511675.1. Classification (NCBI taxonomy): domain Eukaryota; kingdom Metazoa; phylum Chordata; class Mammalia; order Rodentia; family Sciuridae; genus Marmota; species Marmota flaviventris. The sequence goes on along the minus strand of NW_027287687.1, from coordinate 250,892 downwards.
GGTGTGCACGAGTGACCAGTGACCATGCCTTTGGTGCTGTCCCTCACCAGTGGGTTCTCTTGAATGCCCTAAGTCATATGTGTGGTGGCCTGGCATCATCCTTTGAAAGATGGAAACAGTGACCCCAGGATGGAGCCCAAGCTTCACGGGTACTCAGACTTCAGGTTGCACCCACCTCTGCCTCAGTGCACACAGTCAGCCACTTGGGGGCCCCTGAGAAGTAAGAGAAAGGGTAACTCTCCAGCTTCATGTAAGGATAGACACTGGAACTTGGAGCAGCACCATAGCCATGCAGAGACCTTGGTGCTGTCAGAGGCCACCCTGGAGCCACAGGGTGCTGAGCTGAAGGACACTGCTGGGGACCCTGAGAGGCAGGGCCAGGTTTGCCTTTGGAGCTCTGGATTCACACATCTTAGGGTGTGGGTGGTCATGAGCAAGCAAAATGCAGTAATGGGGAGAAGCATACCCTTCAGTAAATTCTCCCAAATTTCTCTGTCCAGGGTTTCTTATTTGCTTTTGGTGCTTGTGGTTGGACAGAGAGAAACTAATGGAGGGAAGAAAAGAAAGAAGGAGAGCAACAGAGGGAGAGGCCACAATCACAGAGACCTCTTTGCCATTGGCCACAGCATGGCCTCCTGCTGCTGGCACTGCTGTTGTCCTCCTCCTGTTTCCTAGAGACTGAAGGCATGGGCCCCTGTTGGCTGCTCCACTTGTCTGCTCAGGGCAGCACCCACAGAGCCCAGGGAGCTCTGTAGCACCTTGGGAGACATCAGTCCCTGCCTCCATTTCCTCATATCCCTAAAGGATCTGAGACACTGAGTCTTCCAGCCAGGGGCAGCTGACACTGCAGATGGGCAAGCAGAGGGCAGCACTCTAATCAGGGGACAGAAACTCAGGGCTCCTAAGGACCCATAGTATGGAATGAGCCCAAGAACCCCATGGTGATGGCACAGACATTTTATTAAGTGACAGCTCCTTTGCCGCAAATCAGCTGCTGAGCTGGGCCCAGCAGAAGATTGCTCATCCAGCACATCTGGAAGGCCAAAGTCTTCATTAGTTTTGCATCTGGGGACATTTTGTTTTCTTCCAGTTGCTCTTGAGAACTGTAAGCTTGGCATGAGGAGCACAGACTCCTGTTCTGCTTGTCCAGATTTCAGCTCATGTGGCTCAATGCTGTGTAGACTGTCATTCATCTCTGCACTATGTGGGAACACTGTCCAGTAAGAGAGCATTTAATGATGAGCACAGTAGCAATCCCAGAGTTTTCCTCTGATTGCAGAGTTTGTCAGTTAATAGCCAGAATAAAAATAATGAGCATTTTATTTAAGGTATCAGGACAGCCATGACTGTGTAAATGTGCTGAGTGTTTTCTTTGGGCTTTCTAATGATGATCTTCCATCTCCACATGGTATAGGAAGCAGAATGACCCCACCTTATGATCACTGCTGCTGCTTGTTGTATCATGTTGGGCAGGTCAAGGACCTTTCTGAGCTTTGGTTTCATAACCATTGAAAGGAGAAGTTAGTCCAAACCAGGGGTGAACCATGATTTGTGAGCGGGATGTCTTTTGGAATTCTCCATTTCCCTTTCTTCTTTAGGGCTATTTCAAACTCACTGCCGCAGTCTGGCTGGGCACAAATGCCACAGTCTGGCTGGGCACACAATCACGAGCCACCACACAGCTTGTAGATTCAAACAGCAACTCTTTATTCCCGAACTCACACCAGCCGTCTACAATCACGTTCTGGGGAAATCCACGTTCTCTGCCCAAATCCACCTCCACTGGGCTTCTGTCTCCCAAAAAATTACTGTCTGAATCCCGTGAGAACTCAAGGGGAACTCAGGCAGCAGGATACGCCCTATTCCCAGCAGGAATAATCTTAAACCTTAAACATGGAACCTAAACCGGGAATGCCCTAAACCCGATTATCCTAAACTGGGAACACCCTAATCCGCCCTGGTCCTTGAGCAAGGTCACCTACATGCAATGTCACTGCAAAATGTCCTATTTCCACGAGTCCTTCCACTAAGCAACATGGGGTACGCTGGCAAGGAAATTGTCATACCTACTTGGCTAATGGCTCCCAGCATCTCCCCCCTTCTGATTAATTAAACAACAAGCAATGTGGCTTAAGGACCATGCCTGGTAGGTTGTCCAATTCAACATATGGTTCTTACCCGTCATCAGAAAACTGACCTTTAGGCGTCAGCCTCCTGTCTTAGGTTTATACCACTGCAATTGGATCATACCCGTCACTGACTACCGGTCCAGCATATAGCCTTTGGCCCCCAAATTTTAGACCATCACTAGCAGAAGGGAGGAGGATACAGAAATGCCACGACACCAAGCCAATTGACGGCTCCTTGTGAAAAATTGCATCACTGGTGACACCATCAGCAAAGATATGCCAGCATTACCACAATTCGCTGCACCAAACGATAGTTACATAGTCCAGGCAAGTTCTGCAAGCAGTTCAAAGCGGAGGAATCTATCAATATGTCCATTTCCTCCCAAAATCCGTTTCCTCCCAAAGTAAGTTGACTCCTTGATTGAGCATTACTTGTTGAGTTATATTCATTGATGCATCAGTTTATACAGTTTACTGTGATAGCTATCATAGAAGCTGTAGTTTGGTTTTATCTTTGTCTTCACAGGCACTGGGATGAAGATAGGAATTCTGGCAATGATGCTAAAGAGACATTATCCTGAAAAGAATTATTAAATATAATGAAAAGGAAAGGTGAAAGTAAACAAACAGATCTGTTAACCTACTTTAAAAACAATCCTTAACAGCTGTTTACCTAATTTAAATTAGTAAACAAACAGATCTGTCAACCACCTTTAAAAACAATCCTTAACAGCTGTTTACCTAATTTAAATTAAACCATTTAAATCACGTGAATAAAAAAAAAATAATAATAATTCGGATCCATTTTTTCATGAGCGCTCCTCATATAAGAAATATGGACACACGCACATACAGACATACAACACAAAACACAAGAGTGCACACAAACGTACAACACATAAGAAAATAGTAAAGGCCTTGTAGCTTTACCTAGGTGAAATCTCCATTGCAATGTTTAAAAACTCCACAGTCAAAAAATAAAACTGATCAGAAAAACATTAACCTAGGTTTGTATGAGCTCAAAAAATAAAAATAGAACCTTATGATGTGGGAAAATGCAATAATAAAATAGCTATTGAAAAAAGCATCCTGGTTAATCACTGTCGCAGATGTAAGAATGGCCAAGCTGGAGTTCTGGATATCAGCTGTTATGGATTTGAGTCAAATCATCTTCTTTTCGATCTGTAGAAATTGTTTTAGTTAATCTCTCTGGAATCCAAATCAGCTGCTGTTCTCCCTGTGGAAACACACAAACAGAGCCCCGACTCCAGATAATCACTGGGTCCAGAACTTTCCATTGTCCTGTTAGAATATCTTTCCAAAGTACTTTAGGCTTATGTACATTTTTTGGATACATATGCCTTTCCACAGCACTAAGTCCTGATGAATCCAAATTTAAAAATTTAGAGTAAAAAGCGTTATTTTAAGTTTATCGTTGGGGGATATATACCCCTTTCGAATTCCCTCTTTTTCCTTTAATAAGTATGTTTTAATAGTTTGATGAGCTCTTTCAACTATGCCTTGTCCCTGCGGATTGTATGGGATTCCTGTTATATGAGTAATACCAAATGATGAGCAAAATTGTTTAAAAGAGGTAGAGGTATAGCCAGGACCATTATCGGTTTTTAACTGTTTAGGAACGCCCACAGTGGCAAAATTTTGTAAGCAATGAGCTATAACATCTTTAGTTTTTTCTCCGGCATGAAGGGAGCCCATCAAAAATCCGGAAGAAGTATCAACTGTAACATGTAAATATTTTAATTTTCCAAATTCTGGCAAGTGTGTGATGTCCATCTGCCAAATATGGTTAGGTATCAGTCCTCTAGGATTGACTTCAAGATTAACTTGTGGTAAAAATGTCACACAATTTCGACATTGTTTTATTATATGTCTGGCTTGTTCCTTAGTTATTTTAAAATGCTTTTGTAAAGTATTAGCATTAACATGAAACCTTTTATGAAAATTTGTAGCTTCTTGAAATGTAGAGAAAATATGTATGTCATGTGTAGTTTTATCTGCTAAATCATTGCCTAAACTAAGGGCTCCAGGCAATCCTGTATGTGCCCTAATATGTCCTATAAAGAATGGATCTTTTCTGTCCCAGATTAGACTTTGTATAGTGGAAAACAAAGAGAAAACAGTAGAGGAAGGGGAAATCCTACCAGCATCTTCAAGGGATACAATAGCATTAACTATATATTAATGATCAGAAAATAAATTAAATACAGAATCTTTAAACATCACAAAAGCTTGAAAAGCTACATTAAGCTCTACCTTTTGAGCTGATTGTTTGGGTACTAAAAATGTAAAAGTTTGATCAGGGGTAACTACTGCTGCTATACCATTATTAGACCCATCAGTGAATATATTTGGAGCATTCATGATAGGTGTTTTTCTTGTCATTTTAGGAAAAACTACAGGATGCTTAGACCAAAAAGACAACAAAGGATTAGATGGCAAATGATTATCAAATGTAACATTAGATTTATACATGATTATTGCCCAAGTATTTAACTCACTAGCTAACTCATCAATTTGATCCATAGTATATGCAGTAATAATTTTATTGGGAGAAATTCCAAACACTCCCTTTGCTGCTTTTATTCCTTTGAGTATTAATTGTCCTACAGCCTCAGGATACCTAGTAAGAATAGTGTTAGGAGAATAAGATAAATGTATCCACAATAATGGACCTTCTTGCCAAAATACTCCTGTAGGAATATTTTTTGTTGGTAGTAAAATAAATAATAAAGGCAAACTTATATCAATTCTATCCAAATGTATATTTTCCATATATGTTTCAATAATTTTTAATGCCTTTCTTGCTTTAGGAGTTAACATGCAGGGTGAATTTGGATTGGATGGACCTTTTAGAATATCAAATAAAGGTCCCAACTCTCCTGTTGGTATACCTAGATAAGGCCTTATCCAATTTATGTCTCCCAATAACTTTTGAAAGTCATTAAGTGATTTGAGTTGATCTACTCATATTTGAATTTTTGGTGGATGGACCATGGTTGAGGATAATAGAACTCCTAAATAATTGATTGGGAAATTTAATTGTACTTTATCTATTCCTATCTCTAGATTATAATTTTTTAATAAGTTTGTAAGTGTGGCATAACATTCCAGCAATGTGTTTTTATCTTTATGTGCTAATAACACATCATCCATATAGTGAAATATTTGCAGTTCAGGATTTTGATTTCTAAGTGGCTGGATTGCTTTGTTAACATAGATTTGACACATAGTTGGACTGTTAGCCATCCCTTGAGGGAGTACTTTCCATTCATATCTCTGATCAGGACCTTCATGATTTAATGCAGGGATAGTAAATGCAAAACGTGGACTATCCTCGGGATGAATTGGAATCGAAAAAAAAAAAAAAAAACAATCTTTAATATCTATAGCTAAAACATGCCAGGTTTTTGGCAAAGCAGACAATTGAGGAATCCCTGATTGAGCAGGTCCCATAATAACCATCTCATTATTAATGGCTCTTAAATCTTGCAATAATCTCCATTTACCAGATTTCTTTTTGATGACAAAAATGGGAGTATTATGGGGAGATATGGAAGGTTGTATATGTCCCTCCGCTAATTGTTGTTTGACCAGATCATGGGCTACTTGAATCTTTTCTTTAGTGAGGGGCCACTGAGGAACCCACACTGGTCTTTCTGATTTCCAAGTAATTTTGATTGTCTCAGTGGCCCTTTCTGAAAATCCAACCCATGTCTGTCTGTTCCTTGATCTATTTGTATTGGTGCTGCTATACCTTGTTCTTGTTCTCCTAATTTTTTTTCTTTCCTAAAGCCTTGTCTAGCCCTAGTAGTGGCGCATTAGGATTGATGATATTTGTTAACGTCAAACCTAATTGATCTAGGACATCTTGTCCCCATAAATTTATAGGAAGATGATCCAATACATATGGCTGTATAGTTCCTTCACATCCTTCAGGATCCTTCCAATCTAGTATCATTGAACTTCTATGGGGATTAGTCGCCACTCCTAGGCCTTGAAGCGTTTGAGTGGCTTGTTGTAATGGCCAATGTTTTGGCCATTCTTGACGAGATATGATGCTAAGGTCAGCACCTGTGTCCAGTAGCCCATTAAACTCATGTACTTGAATATTTAGTTTTAGCATTGGGCGAGAATCTAAATTTAAAGACAACATAGCCCAATCTACACCTGTGGAGCCTAATCCCCTGGAACCTCTTTCTACACTACAGCTGGCGAATTTATCATGTAGGCTAGGTATTATTAACAACTGTGCTATTCTATCTCCTGGTGAAATTACTGATATACCTCTTGGAGAACTAGCTATAATTTTTATTTCACCTACATAATCGGGATCAATTACCCCAGGATTTATCATAAGTCCTTTTAATGTAGATGAACTACGTCCAATAATAAGCCTACTGTTCCTTGGGGAAGAGGTCCTTTTACTCCTGTGGGAATGATTTGAACTCCCATCTCTGGAGTTAGTACTGCTCTGGCAGAGGCGCAGATGTCCAACCCTGCGCTCCCTCGGGTTTGTCTGATGAGGGATTTAATGGACAATGTGTCCTGGGCACTACCCTGATGGTGTTGCTGGGTTCCTCCACTGCTCCTTATATTTGTGGTTGTGGGCCCCAGAGCATTGGGCCCCCCAGTCCGTTTTTTGGCAATGGAGCCTGATGCCTTTCTCCATGATATCGTGGATAAATACCTGGTCCTTGTCCATTTTTTGATAAGGGAGTACCCTCTATGGTGGTTTGAGAACGGCATTCATTAGCCCAATGTCTCCCTCTACGGCATTGTGGGCAAATACCCAGTATTCTATTTCTTTGATACCTAGTTTTGTTAAACCCTCCTCCTATGGGGCAACTCCTTTTAAAATGTCCTGTTTGTTCACAATCATAGCATGTTTTTGGCGTGGCATCTAAAGCCTGTTGTACTGCAGCTGCCAAGACTTGCCCTTGTTCATTAATATCTCTACATAATTTAATATATGTGTTTAAATCTTCATGTCTCCATGGTCTAATAACCTCTCTGCAGCAACTATTTGCTTGGTCATAAGCCAGTTGTTTTATTAATGGCATTGCTTGTTCTGTATCCCCAAAAATTTTGGCAGCCGTTTGAATTAGCCTATCTACAAAGTCAGCGTAAGGTTCATTAGCTCTCTGTATTACCTTAGATAGCTGACCTTGTAAATCTCCATGTCCTTGTAAAGTCTTCCATGCCCTAACTGTGTCTGCAGCAATTTGTGCATATATAGCAGGATCATATTCAATTTGTTGCCGTTGACCCTCATAAGGTCCTTTTCCTAACAACATATCTAGATTTCTTTGAGGGTAACCCACTGCTGCATTTTGCCTACCTGTCTCCACGCAAAATTCCTCATTGGCAACCTTCCATAACAAATACTGTCCTCCATTTAGTACAGATTTACACATGCTAGCCCAATCTGCGGGCGTCATGTCCAAGTTAGTAATGGACTCGACCATGCTTACCGTGAAGGGAGCTTGGGGACCATAGGTTGTTACAGCCTCCTTTAACTGCTTCACTGTTTTAAAATCTAAAGCACGGTGAATTCACTGCCTTCCTACCTGTTCAAGTACAGGGCATGCTAATCTTTGAGGTCCTGTCTCAGGATCCCATTTATCAACTACGGGGTTTGAGGGCCACTCAGCTGTCTCCATCGGTGGGGCTGTTGGTTGAATTATGCCCTCTTGTGATAAAACCGAGTTAGTAACAGCCTTCTGTTGTGGCCTTTTTCCTAACAACCCCTTTTCCTTTAAATTTTCTTCCTCTGTCTGACTAGCTCGAGAGACCTTCTCTTTTGCTTGATCTAAAATGTCTTTCTCCATGGTCTGAACCTCTAACAATTTACTTAACATCTTTTCGGTTTGTTTTTTACTAATTTCTAATCTACTATAAAGATAACGCAACCCAATAAGATAACACAAAACAAAACTGAAACTGAATGAAACAAAAACGGAATAAAAAAATCGTTGTATCAATTTTCTCTTCCTCAGGGCCAACAAACTTCAAACCTTTAGTCAACCATCTTTTCCAGTTTGCCTGAGAAATTTCTAGGGATAGGCAGCTTGAAACAAAAACAAAATAAATCAAAACAAGAACACACTGTTTTTTTGAAATGGTCACCCATTCTCTCGCCTTCCCTCAGGGGCGAGCAATTTCACTTACCTCCAAGTTTCAGACATTCCACGTACGGACCACCAAATGCCGCAGTCTGGCTGGGCACACAATCACGAGCCACCACACAGCTTGTAGATTCAAACAGCAACTCTTTATTCCCGAACTCACACCAGCAGTCTACTATCATGTTCTGGGGAAATCCACGTTCTCTGCCCAAATCCACCCCCACTGGGCTTCTGTCTCCCAAAAAATACTGTCTGAATCCTGTGAGAACTCAAGGGGAACTCAGGCAGCAGGATACGCCCTATTCCCAGCAGGAATAACCTTAAACCTGGAACCACCCTAAACCCAGATTGTCCTAAACCCGGAATGCCCTAAACCCAGATCCACCCTGGTCCTTGAGCAAGGTCACCTTAGATGCAATGTCACTGCAAAATGTCCTATTTCCACGAGTCCTTCCACTAAGCAACATGGGGTACGCTGGCAAGGAAATTGTCATACCTACTTGGCTAATGGCTCCCAGCACTGCAGGGGTGAGCCCGAGACTAGATGGACCTGATTACCCTCTCCCTGGGCGTGCATGCAGTACAGCAGGAGAATCCGGCCTGGGCCTGACCTCCACAGGGGTGCAATGGTGGCTGGATGGAACTGTGCTTACCCTTGCCTAGGCTCCCCTGCAGCTGGCCTTGGCCAATAAGGCTGGAGCCTGAGATCTGGAAGGTGTTCCCCTGTGGGCAAGGCCCACCTGGGTCTGGAAGAGGTCTGATTTGGGAAGGCTGGAGGTGAGGCAAAGCCAGGCCTACATTCAGCCAGCCTCCTGAGCATGGCAGCCAGGGTGATGGCCTGGGGCTGAATTCTGGAAGGTATCTTCCAAGAGGAAGAGTAAATGTGGGGTTGAGCTCTAGTGTGCATCTGAAAGGGGGCAGAATCATTCCTGGGCTGAGTCATAAGCCATCATGCCCAACACAAAAGTATCATTTTGATAAAATGCAATAAGTCACGAATTTAGCACCAAGAGGTATCTTCACATAGAGAATTGTAATATCTGAAGTGTGGGAACAGAGTGACAGAACTGCAAAGAGATTACAGGAAACACTTGCATAGATAAAACACTTTATAATGTCACAAAGGTCACATTTCCATGATTTGGAGAAAGACCAATTATTCAGTAAAAGGTCCTGGTACCCTTTTGAAGATGTCTAATTATGTAGGTCAGAACATGAAATTTAATCCCTACCTCACTATGGACATCAACATAACTTCCAGAGGCTCTGATACATTAAATGTGTAAATCATCAAAGGCCAGGAACAAAATAAATGAAGGTTTACACAATATAGGAGGATTTCTAAACATAAATGTAGAAAGCAAGAAGGCAAACTTGGTTACTAATGCATGTTTTCTATGTATATGGAGGTGTATGTGTGTGTGTACATGTACAAACATACCCCAGCATACATTGCTCTTGTACTTTTCTGTTGTTTAAATAAATCTTTGATATTTATCATATTCTTACACACAGGTAGTAGAGCAAGGATTACTGGGATTAGCAACAGGGACAAGTTGCAAGATAGTATTTAATGAAGAAAGGTTGGATGGGTGAGTAGAAAAGTCCTGGGGATGGACAAATGGTGGTGATGGCTGCTTAATAATGTGATTTTCTTTGGTGCCATACACCTTTTTAAAAAGTTAAAATGTTAATTGTCTCCTATCATGAACATGTACAACTTAAGCTGTGTTACTTTTTTTTTTTTTTTTAAAGCACCGCTTATATTTTTTTATGTTTTTTTTTTTTCTTACTTGTTGGTAGATCTTTATTTTATTTATTTATAAATGGTGCTGAGAATGGAATGACGTGCCTCAGATATGTCAGGCAAGTGTTCTGTGGATGAACTATAGTCCAGGCCCACATGGTAACTTTTCCAAAAACGTGTCTGAGATATAATTATTAAAAATATGTATACAGATATGTAAAATTGTTTTTTTAAGAAATAAAACACTAGATCACCTGGGGTTGTAGTACAGGGGTCGAGTGCTCACCAAGCATGGGAGAGGCCCTGGGTTTGATCCTGAGCACCACATAAAAATGAATAAATAAAATAAAGGCATTGTGTCCAACTACACTCCCCCTGAAAAAACAACAACAAACAACAACAACAAAAAAAAAAAAACTAGTGAGAATATATTTTGAATATGCATGTGAAATGATTACAATGGACACCTTCTGGGAAAAAGTTTAAAAATTGCCACAATAACAATAAATAACTTATTTCAATTGAAATTCTTGCGCTTAACCTAGGCATGCACTTTAAATTTTGGCCTATTTTCGGAAATTTCTCTGCATGTGAGTTATGACAATTTTTGTATTGCATTCATCAGAGCATGACAATTCCATTTTCCAACACTGTCAACATTTGATTTTTATTACTCTTTTTATTCTTTGTAATTGATAGAGAAAACCACACATGTGCTTTCTTTTACCTTAGGGTTACTAGATTGTGACATTGAAAGGCATCTCAAATTTTGATATCTCCTCTTTTATAAAGAGCCGATATTGTGTTTTCCCATTTTTTATCGGCTCTTTGTTTCTCCTAATTGACTTGTTGGAGCTGTGTCTGTGATTAAGTTCTGTTGAGTTGTGCAGACTCGCACAGGTACATCCCCCAAATCCTCTTTTTCCAGCAACTGGTAACAGTTTTGCCTCTTTCAGAGAGCTCTTAGCCAGCTTGAGAATTCTGGTTCTTCATCTCAATTTGCAATCCCAATTCAAAGTTTTCCATGCCCCAGAGGTTGTCTGCCCCTGGACAGAAGTGTTCCTGGGTGGAACCTGGACTCAGGCTGGGTTCCTCGGTGGCAGAGGGAACCCAGGCCTCTACTGGGCTCTGGCTCCATGGCAGGTTGGCAAGGTGGATCTGGGCCAAGTCTGAGCTCCTGTAGCCCTTCGCACAAGGCCAGACCAACCTTTGGGTATCCTGTGCCTGGGCTAGAGCCCCAGGTCCTTGTGGCATATGTGGACGGATGCTGAGCTCCCAAGGTTGTCTGCTGATTAATGGACGTAGTCCAGGCTGAGCCTAAGGCCCTACAGATTTCAGCTGGTGGTGTGGAGAACCTGGGTCTTCCCTGGTCCCCAACTTCTAGGCAGAGCTTCAGTTGCAGTAGGGGTCCGCCTGTTGCAGGAAGAAACTTGGTGTCCCCTTGGCATGGTTGCCACCCAGGTGGGTGAGGTGGTCCTGTTCATTGCCTCAGCTAAAGAGGAAATCTGGTGGGGGCAGAATGAACTGGGGGCTTACCTTTGCCTGGGCTCCCTTGCACTTCAGGCAAGGTGAATCTGGGCAGAGTCTCAGCTCCAGTGGAAGTCAGCAGGTGGTGGAATGTAATAAGACCAACCCTAGGTATGGGCTCCCAACGAGGTGGAATAGGCTGATGAGGGTAGACCCAAGATCCAGTGGAGGTCATGACATTTTCATTTTCAAACACTGTCAACATTTGATTTTTTTCACTCTTTTTGTTCTTTGTAATCGATAGAGAAAAACACACATGTACGTTCTGTTTCCTTTGGGTTACTAGATTGTGATGTTGACAGGCTTCTCAAATTTTGGGATCTCCTCTTTTATAAACAGCCAATATTGTGTTTTCCCATTTTTATTGGCTGTTTGTTTCTCCTAATTGCCTTGTTGGAGCTGGGTTTGTGATTAAGGTCTTCTGAGCTGTGCAGACACCCACAGGAACATCCCCCATATATTGTTTTTCTGTAATTGGCAACACTTTTGCCTCTTTCAGAGAGCCCTTAGCCAGCTTGAGAATTCTGGTTCTTCATCTCAATTCACATTCCCTGTACAAAATTTTCTAAGTCTCAAGTAGGTGTCTGCCCCTGGACAGAAGTGGTCTTTGGCTGAAGCTGGACTCAGGCTGGGTTCTTCAGTGGCAGGGGAAACCCCTGCCTCTACTGGGCCTCCGCTCCATAGCAGATTGGCAAGACAGACCTGGACCAAGCCTGAGCTCCTGCAGCCCTCTGAAAGTGGCTGGATGGACCTGTGGCTATCCTGTGCCTGGGCTACAGCCCCAGGTCCTTGTGGTAGATCTGGATGGATCCTGAGCTCCCAAGGTTGTTTTCTGATGAGTGGAGGCAGTCCTGGGCTGAGCCTAAGTCCCTACAGACTTCAGCAGATGGTGGGTTGAACCTGGGTCTTCCCTGGAGCCCTGCTCCTGAGCAGAGCTTCAGTTGCAGCATGGATCAGCCTGTGGCGGGATGGAACTGGGTTTCCCCTGTCCAAGGTTGCCATGCAGGTGGGCGAGGTGGGCCTGAGCAGTGCTTAGTCACAGAGGAAATCTGGCAGGTGCAGGATGAATTGGAGCCTACCCTGTGCTGGGCTTTCTTGAACTTCAGGTGAGTTCAATCTGGGGGGAGTCTCAGCTGAAGTGGAAGTCAGCAGGTGGTGGAGTGGACCAAGGCCTACTTTAGGTAAGGGCTCCCAAACAGGTAGAATAGGCTGACCAGGGTAGAGCCTGAGCTCTGGTGTAGGTCAGCCAGTGGTGGGATGGACCTGAGCTTACCCTGAGAATGGGCTAGTGTGCAGTTTTGCAGGGCAGACCAAGCCAGGGCCTGACCTCTGTAGGAGTGAGGGTTCTAGGATGGAACTTTGCTTTCCCTTGTCCAGGCACTTGCACAGGTGACCTTGGCTGATGAGGGAATAGCCTGAGCTCTGGAAGGTGTATGCCTGTGGGCAGAGGGGGTCCTTGATCTGGCCTGAGCTCTGGTGGGGGTCAGCTGGTTGCCAGATGCAGCCAGGCTTACCTGGGGTCAGGCTCCAATCCCTGTAAGCAAGGCTGACCTGGGCTGGGGCTGAGGTCTGGCAGGTGTCTTCCAGTAGGCGGAGTCTATGCCAGGCTGAACCTGAGCTGTGGCGGGCATCTGACAGTGGGTAGAGTCATTCCTGGGCTGAGTCTGAGCACCTGCAGGGGTCAGCCCGAGGCTAGATGGACCTGTGACTACCCTCTCGCTGGGCGCGAGTGCAGTTCAGTGGGAGAATCAGGCCTGGGCCTGACTTCTGCAGGGGTCCAATGGTGGCTGGATGGAACTGTGCTTACCCTTGCCCAGGCTCCCATGAAGCTGGCCTTGGCCAATCAGGCTGGAGCCTGAGCTCTGGAAGGTGTTTCCCTTTGGGCAGACACCATCATGGGTCTGCCATGAGCTCTGGTCTGGGTAGGCTGGTGTCAAGGAGGAGCCAGGCCTACATTCAGCTAGGCCCCCAAGCATGGCAGCCATCCTGACCTGGCCTGGGGCTTAACTCTGGCAGTTGTCTTCCAGTAGGTGGGGTCAGTATGGTGCAGAACCTGATCTCTGGAGGCCATCTGACAGTGGTCACAGTCATTCCTGGGGTAAGTCTGAGCTCCTACTTGGGGTCAGCTCTAGACTGGATGGACCTTGACTACCCTCTTTCTGGGATGCCCCCTCATGTTGTCCTGGGATATCTGGGCTGATCCTGAGCTCCCAAGGATAGTTGCTGATGAGTGGAGGCAGTCCTTGGCCAAGCCACAGGATCTATGGGGCATTAGGTGGTTGTGCTGGATAGAATCTAGGCCTTCTCTGTTGCCAGGCTCCTGGGCTCAGCCTGTTCTGGGCAGATAGAAGTATGGACCCAGGTCTATATTGAGCCTGTGTTGTATTGTAGATTTGAAAGCTGGATCTGGGCCAATCCTGAGCTCCAGCAGGTGTCTTCCAGTGGCAGAATTGACCTGTGGCTATCCTGTGCCCAGGCTTGCACTGCAGGACATCGTCTCAGAATTGGGGCAATCCTGAGTTCCCAAGGGTGTCTGCCTATATGTGGAGGCATTTCTGGGCAGAGCATAAGGACCAGGACATCAGGTGGTGGTGGTAGAATCAGAGCCTTCACTGGGGCCTCACTCCTAGGCAGAACTTCAGCTCCAGTGGAGAATGTTCAGGTGGCCCAATGGAACCAGTCCTACCCTTGACAGGGTTCCCATGCAAGTTAGCCATTTGGTCCTGAACCAAGCTTACGATCCAGCAGCGATCTGGAGGTGGTGGGATGAACTTGGTTCTACCCAGGATCTGGACTCCCACAGGTGTACTAGGATTATCTGGTCTGAGCCTCAGCTCCAGCAGGTGTCTGTGAGTGATCAAAGCAGTCCTGGTCCAGGCCCCAGCTCTGGCAGGGATCTGCCTATAGGTGGAGGTGGTATCAGGCCAAGTCTAAGCTCCGGTGGTGATCGGACAGTGACGGGATGGAACTTTGCCTACCCTTGCCCGGGCTCACAGGCAGGTAGACTAGGCTGATCTGAGCTGAGCCTGAGCTCCAGAAGGTGTCTGCCTGTGGACATGCAGCCCAGCAAGGCGGGTGGAGCCTGAGCTCTGGCAGGGGTCTGCAGGTGATGGGAAGTACCTGGGCTTACCCTTTGCTCCCGCTCCCACTCAGGTCATCCATGCTGGTCTGGCTCTGGTCTGAGCCCCAGCGGGTGTCTGGCGGTGGGCAGAGTCGGTCCGGAGGACACCTGAGTTCCAGCGGGAGCTGCTAGTGGGCAGAGGCAGCCTGGGTCGAGCCTGATCCCCAGTGGGGTCTGCAGTTGGGCACAGGCAGTCCTGGGCCAAGCCTGAGCGCTGGTGGGGGTCTCACAGTGGCGGTATGGACCAGGGGCTACCCTGTGCATGGGCTCTCAGGCAGGTCGGCAGATCAGATCTGAGCAGAGCTTGAGCTCCAGCAGGGTTCTGCTGGTGGCAGGAAGGACCCGGTCCTACACTGGGCTCTGGCTTTTGCTCAGGTTTTTGAGACCAGTGAGTGTCTACCAGTAGACAGAGTTTGTCCTGGCCAAATCTGAGCTCTGGTGGGAGCTACTGGTGGGAGGAGGTAGTCCTGGGCGGAGCCTGAGCTCCAGCACCAGTCTCCAGTTGACTGGATGAACTCAGGCTACCCTGAGGTTGGAGAGCCAGATCTGGGCACAGTTGGAGCTCTGGAGGGGTTCTGCAGGTGGAGGGATGGAACCAGGCCTACCCTTACCTGGACTCTTGTGCACATCAGTAAGGTGCATCTGGGCAGAGCCTGAGCTCTGGCGGTGGTCTGTGGGTGGCAGCAACCACCTGGGTAACCCCTGCTGGGCTTACCCTGTCTCCTGGTGAGGCCAGCAAGGCAGATCTCAGCAGAGCTCAAGTTCTGGCGAGGTTCTGCGGGTGGCAGGATGGAACCAGGCCTCCCCTTGCCTGGGTTCCTGCTCATGTCAATGTGACGGATGTGGATCACATATGAGCTCCAGCAGGGGTCTGCCTATGGGTGCAGGTGGTCCTGTACTGGCCTGAGCTCTGCTCCAGGCCTGCTTGTGGCAGTTGGCCCCAGGCTCCTGCACCTGTCTTTGAGGCTGATCTGGGTTCCAACTGAACTTGGGCCACTGTCTGACAGTGGGCGGAGTCAGTCCTGGGTGGAGCCTGAGCTGGGGTGCCAGTCTCAAGGTGATTGGGTGGACTTGGGCTACCCTTGGGCTGGGGCTCAGTCTCCTGCCAGGTTGTCTACTTGGACCTGGGAAGAGCAGGAACTCTGGCAGGATTGTGGGGTGACAGGATGGAAAAGGGCCTCCCCTTGCCAGGGCTCTCCAGAAGGTCAGTGAGGTGGATCTGGGCCATGTATGAGCTCCAGGAGGGTACTGCCTGTGGGCAGAGAAGGTCCTGTATCTAGCCTGAGCTCTGCTCTGGGCCTGTTTGTGGCAGTTGGTCCCAGGCCTACCATGGGCCAGGCTATCATCCAGAGTAATCTCGGCTGGGGCTGACCTTGGGCTATTGTCTGACAGAGGGCAGAGTCAGTCCTGGGCAGAGCCTGAGCTGGGGTGCCAGTCTCATGATGACTGGATGGACTTGTGCTACCCTGGGCTTGGTCTCCATCTCCTGCCAGGTGGTGGAGTTGGATCTGGGCAGAGCTGGAGCTCTGTCGGTTTTCTGCGGGTGGCAGGATGGAACATGGCCTCCCCTTGCCTGGGATACAGCGCATGTCAGGGAGGCTGATCTTGGCTGTGTATGAGCTCAGGCAGGGGTCTGCCCAATGGCGGAGGTGGTCCTGGACCAAGCCTGAGCTCCAGCATGGGTGGGCTGGTGGAGGAATTGAACAGGTGTATACTTGTCAGGACTCCTGTGCAGGTCATTGAGGTGTTCCTGGGCTGGGACTGAGCTCTGGAGTGTGTCTTGCCTGTGGGTGGAGTCGGTCCTGGGGTGAGCCTGAGCTCTGAGGGAAGTCTGGTGGTGGCCATATATTCCTAGGGCTACCCTGTACCCGGGCTCCTGTACATATCTGCAAGGCTTATCTGGTCGGATCCTGAGATCTGGCCAGGGGTCTGCGGGTGGAGAGAAGGACCTGGGCCTACCCTGGGCTCCAGCTCTCACTCAGGTCATTAAGGCTGACCTGGGCTGGGATTGGCCACCAGCGAGTGTCTGTTGGTGGGCAATCTGTCCTGGCCCAAACCTGAGCTGCAGAGGGAGCTGCTGGAGGGCAGAGGCTGTCCCAGCTGAACCTGAGCTCTGGGTCCAGTCTCACAGTGACTGGATGGACTCGGGCTATCCTGGGCCCCTGCTCCCATGCAGGTCCTAGGGTTGGCTCTGGACTGGATCTCAGCTCCTGCATGCAGGTCCTGGCCCAAGTCTCAGCTCTGGCGAGGGTTGGCCAGTGGCCAACTGGCCAGTGGATCCGGACCTACCCTTTCAAGGGCTCCCATGCAGGTTGGCGACACTGATCTGGACAGAGCCTGAGCTCCAGCGGGTGTCTGCTGGTGTGTGAAAGCTGTCCTGGGCTGGACCTGAGCTCTGTGCAGGTCTCCAGGTTGAGGGTTGGATGTGGTCCTATGCTGTATCTGGACACCCATGCAGGTCAGCAGGGCAGATCTGGACTGCACATGAACTCTGGGGAGTTTCTCCTAGTTAGTGGAAGTGGTCCTGGGCTGGGCCTGAGCATCCTGCTGGTGGCAGGATGAAACCCGGCTACACTGGATTCAGTCTCCAGGCATGTCTGTGGGGTGAATCTGCAACCAACCTGAGCTCAGGAGGGTGTCTCTGGACCTTTATTTTATTCATTTATTTGTATGGGGTACTGAGAATCAAAGCCAGCGCCTCACACGTGTGAGGCAAGAGCTCTATCACTGAGTCACAACCCCAGTCCTATTTGCTTCTTCTTGACCTTTAATCATAACATCTTTTGGTTCTACATCATTTGTTCATGCATGCATTTGAATTTTAACAAATGGTTATTATGTGATATTAATGCAATTCTTCCCAAGCTGGCTCCATATCAGACCTTGATCCTCAGCTTGATTACATCCCACACATCCACATCACCTCTGGCACACTTGTAGAAGAGAGGTGATTAAGACATGGTTCATGACTCTCAACTTTTGGGAAAAATTGTTTGGAAGAGGTGAAGTATAAGGGATCACATAACAGAGATCCTACAGAACAGAGAGCAAGTATGCTTTTGAATAAGGATTTATGCAGTGATAAAGTTTGTTTATTTTCTTCATTGCTGGTGTTCATTTATCTGTCAATTTTTTTTTCTTTTCCTTTTTCTTTTCAGAATGGGGATCAAACCCACAGCTTTGGGAATGCGAGGCAAGAGCTTTGCAACTTTGCAATTGAGCTGCTTCCCAGCCCATTCATTCATTCTCAGGTGTGGAAATTTGGGGCTGCTTTTATGAATGAATCTACTATGAATATTAAAAAAAAAAGTTTAAAAAAAGACTGACCAATGGCATTCAGTTGTGCCAAACCCAATTAGCATAACTTTGGACCAATAGCATTGGTCCTTCTTTCAAATCCTAATTAGCATAAGTTTGGGCCAATAGCAGTGGACCAAGTGCTATATAAACCCCTTAGAGGCTGTTTTGAGTGGGAGGAGCTGCTGTCGTCATCTGGATTGCTGTGCTGGAATTACACAGAGTTCAGACTTTGAAGAGACTACCGAAAGAAGAAGAAATGGTCCATGGTCCATGATCTACTAGACTCTGCTGCAATGCTGGACAGAATGGCCCGCCATGAGAAGCTAGGACTCCTGTCTGCTGCAGAGGCCTGCCCCTGCTGCAAAAACCCCTACCTGCCAGCAGAAGCCTAGGATTTTCATCTTCAAACTCCTGTTTCAAAGGTATGTCAGATAATTAGGATCTAACTAACACAATTTGTTAATTTTAATTTCTATTAGTGAAAATTCTTTGATTCATAAAGAATAGAAAATTATTTCCCATAGTTCTGAAGGTCAGAAGTGGGAAAAGTCTGCCCCAATAGTTGTGTCATCATTTGGAAGAAAATTGGAAGAGAGTAAACCCACTCTTAAAAGCCCTTTTCCTTTCCATTCATTTTAAGTTTATTTCAGTGCTATCAAAATGTTTAAAGGAACCTAGGAGATGTTTCATTTTACTATTTTTCATTTATTGGATATTTTTAGTTACAAAATCTGTTTTTTTTTTGTAGTTGTTAATAGACCGTTCATTTTATTTTATTTATATGTAGTGCAGAGAATTGAACCCAGTGTCTCACACATGCTAGGCAAGTGATCTGCCACTGAGCCACAACCTTGCCCCATAAAATTAATTTTGATATAGTTCATGTTTGTATAATTATAACTTATCTATTTAGAGTTGCATTCTTATGATGTAAGTGGTGGTGGGATTCACTATGTTGTTTTCACTTATAGACATGGGAAAGCTGCATCAGAGTCTTTCCACTGTCTTTCCTTTGCTTATCCCCCCTCCTTTCCCTCGGTTCCCCATTGTCTAATCTACTGCACTTCTATTCCCATCAACTCTCCTGTTGTGGGTTAGCTTCCACAGATCACAGAAAAGCTTTGACCTTTTTAAACTGGCTTTGCTTCAGTTAGCATGATTGTCTCCAGGTCGATCCATTTATTGGTAGATATCATAGTCATATTTTTTTTCTGCAAATTGCTATTTATGTAAAATAATTTCTTCTAATTCTACATGACAACAGAATGAACTTTGATGTATCATTCATAAATGTTCTATGATTTCCCATCCTTCTGGTTGTACATGATGTAGCATCACACCAGTCATGTATTTGTATATGTACATTGGATGATAATGTTTGATTCATTCTACTATTCGTTCCCTCTCTTCAATACTCTATGCAATCTGAAATAACTCTATTTTTCCCTACACCCCCCCTTCCCTTACTATGATTAGCATAAACATATCAGGAAAATCTTTACCATTTTGTTTCTTTGGATTGGCTTATCACTTAACATGGTATTATCCAGCTCCATCCATTTGCCATAAAATGTCATAATTTCATTCATCTTCAAGGCTGAGTTGTATTCCATCATATATATCTGTCATATTTTCTTTATTCATTTATCTGTTGAAAGGCACCTAGGTTAGTTCCACAGTTTAGATGTTATGAATTGTTCTGCTTTAAACATAATGTGGCTGTGTCATTGTAATATGCTAATTTTAAGTCCTTTAGGTATAAAATGAGGGGAGGGATAGCTGTGTCCAATGTTGATTCCATTCCAAATTTTCTGAGGCATCTCCATACTGCTTTTCATAATGGTTGCCCCAATATGCAGTCTCACAAACAATGTGTGCATGCACTTTTTCCCCCACATCCTCGCCAACATTAATTGTTACTTGATAATTGTATTCTTGATAATCATGTTTGTGTCTGGGCTGAGATGAAATCTTGGAGTAGTTTTGATTTGTTTTTCTCTAATGGTTAAATGTTGAACATTTTTCATGTATTTGTTGATCAACTGTATTGCTTCTTCTGTGAAATGCCCATTGAGTTCCTTAGCCCATTTATTGATTTGGTTATTTGATTTTTTTGGTGTTAAGTTTTTGAGTTCTGTATATATCCTGGAGATTAATGCTGTATCTGAGGTGCATGTGGTAAAGATATTCTTCAATTCTGTTGGCTCTCTTCACATGATTGATTGTTTCCTTTGCTGAGAAGATGCTTTTTAATTTCAATCCATCCTGTTTATTGATTCTTGATTTTACTTCTTGGAATATACTTCCTTGTTAAGGAAGTCAGATCTTAGGCTGACATAGTGAAGATTTGGGCCTACTTTTTCTTCTATGAAGTGCAGGGTCTCTGTTCTAGTGCCTAAGTTTTGATCCATTTTGAGTTGAGTTTTATGCAGAGTGAGAGAGAAGTTTCCTTTCTTTTTGTTTTATGTGGCTTTACAATTTTCCCTGCACCACATGTTGAATAGGCTTTTTTTTTTTCTTTCATGTATGTTTTTGGCACCTTTGTCTAGTATGCGATAACTGTGCTTTTGTGAGTTTGTCTCTGTGTCTTCTATTCTGTACCATTCATTGGTCTCCGAGTCTGTTTTGGTGCTGATACCATGCCATTTTTGCTACTGTGGCTCTGAAGTACAGTTTAAGATATACTATTATGATGTGTCTTACTTCTCTCTTCTTGCCAAGGATTGCTTTTGCTATTCTGAGTCTCTTGTTTTTCCACATGAATTTCATGGTTGCTTTTTCTAGTTCTGTGAGGAATTGTCTTTGGGATTTTTATATGAATATCATTAAAATTTGTGGCTAAGTGCAAATTAGTTAAAACTAATTTTAACTAGTTAAAACATGAGCAAGAAACCTGACAGCTCTCTGGTCATTGGTGTCTGTTGACCCAGCTGCTATCTCCTGCACACTCGGTGGTGGCTAAACTGAGGTTACTCTCTGCGTTTTGGCATTAAGAGTGTCTTAGAGTTGAGACTACTGTGCAGGTTGGTGCTGAGGTCTGGGTTCAGCCACACTTGCCTCCACATAGCCTGGGATATTTTACTGAGTTTTAAAAACTTTTAATTGTGTCTGAAAGTTTCTTTTGTTTCTTTAATCACTTTGCTTGATCAACTAGTGCAAGGCACTATCCTAAGTGTGGAGTATAGAGCAAATAGGCCAAGTCCGAGCCGCCATGGAATTTAATGAAGCTAGTAGGATAATAATTATAGCATCTACCACAATGTTACTGTGAACCTTAGAAGACAGTATGTCTATTAATAACTGCAGTGCTGAGGAGTGTAATATTGTTGAGGAAATTTGCAGGAGACTTCCATAGGCATCATCTTGTTTTTGTTTGGGAAGTCTGAGTATTGTAAAGTTGTTACTTTTTCTATAATAAAAAGAGACATTTAACACTGTTCATATCTGAAGTCCATGAACTTCAGGGATCCCTGTGTGTTGCCTGTCTCCATGTCAGACACACAGTTCTGTGCTTACTCAATACAAGTTTGGAGGCCCTTGAAGCCTCTTCTGTAACATGAGATCCAGTGCTCATAGTCATCAGGCCAACTCTGAGTCTCCAGGTCTCATAGGTGACACATCCCTATGATTGAGTTTTGTGCAGTTGACTTTTCCCCAATCAGTTCGTCTCCTGCCTGTACACACTCACTGGCCACTTTTTAGCTGGATGGGCCCTGTTCCATAATGGGAATTTTATAGCCTTTGCATTAATTGTACAGAGCTTTTGGAGAGGGGCCTGGCCATTCTTAATCCCAAGAACTATCTGTGTCCTCTTCACATGGTCCTGTTATTACTGGCTTTGAGCCTTCTTTGTGCAGATGGTGGTTTACTGCAAGATCATACCACAGTCATTTTGTGTCCTCTTCCTTACAACACTTAACAAGGTGCTTGGAGTTGGTGTAGGGGTAGAGGAGTTGGCCTGGAAAATGACCCTGAACTTCATGACCATACAGTTAGGACGACCTAGGGGTGGAAGGCCGTGATATTATGGAGGGAAACCAATTCCTCCTAGGGAAGCACATGCAAAATCAAACTTCATTTTAGTAAAGTGACATGCTGCACACCAAAATTAAGCATTTCTGGGTGGATTTCAGTCATATAAAAAATGAGGAGAAAACAGAACTAGCAGGTAAAAGTGAATAGTTTTTCAGTTTCTGCCTGGGAACTGGTTCTCACTGTCAGATCACATAGCTCATGATGGGGATCCTGAATATCACATGAAGTGAGAGATGTACAAACATATCCACAGTTACTTGCCTTATTGGGACACAGCACATTTCCTTAGTCTTGTATGAGGGAAAAATATAAGTTTCCTTTCAATATCACTCCCAATGAATGCTGTGCAAGGGCTGTTCTGCCTAAGTCATTAAAAACCTGGGTTTTGGGCAGAGGCATCCAGATTTTTAGAAAAAGGCTAATCAGGAGAGAGAGAGAGAGAGAGAGAGAGAGAGAGAGAGAGAGAGAGAGAGAGAGAGAGAGAGAGATATCAAATCAGTTGTCATAACAGGACTCCACGATGACTATAAATGTTGAGCGATCACTTCTGGTTCTGTGGTTTTAGTATCTGTGCTGCCTCTTCACATGGTGGTCTTTAATTGATAAACTGGCTTTTGACATTGGTCTGCATGAGGACACCACAGGTGAAGACTTGGGGATGGTGGAGAGCCTGGCTGGGATTGGGTTGGACTATTGTATGAGACACCACGGAAGATGCATTAGACCAATGACCTTGTGGGTAGAGTGAAGAAAAAGTGCTTTCTTTCTTGAAATTTTGATAAAGGGAGGCAATGTGTATTTTTCCTAATGGCAATCCCCATGTAATTAGTTGGATATTCAAATTAGGTTTCAAATTCTATTCTGCCATGAGTTTGGAGGGGAAAACTAGTACTTACTATCTAGCTTACTGGGTGTTAACTATTGTACTATGCACTGGTTAGTTTATAAAATATCACTGCATACCTCTCATTTTAATCAGATTTTAAGTATACACATATAAGGTACTCAATATCAACATTTAAAGAAAAAGTAGAGAATGAAAACACCTTCATTTCTCTGCCTACAGGGCATTGTACTGACTATCTGTTGAGGAGATGTACATTTCCATGTTTTTGAAATAAAAAAAAGATATATATTAACTCACTGATCCTTTTGGAAAGTCAAAATAAGAGAAGTATTCTCAGTTCTCTGAGGACTTTACACATATTTTATAAATGTAGAGTATGGCTCTTTTATTTTTTACAAAGAGTATTCATGACTTTTGTAATTAAAAAGACATGAGACCAAGTAGAAAAAAGAATGGAAGTAATCCATATTTGTTTGTAGTCCAAATTTGTTTTTTTCAGGGGAGGATTCAGACCATTCTCTTACTCCTTCCAGAAATGCTTTCTGATGGGTTGTGGATGTAGATTTATGGTAGAGCAGTTGCCCAGTGTGAAAGGCCCTGGATTCAGTCCCTGGTGCTTCAGAAATAAACAAAGCAGAATAGCAAACAGGGCTGGAGTAGCTCAGTGGTAGAGCACTTGCTTAGCTTGTGTGAGGCATTGTGTTCAAATCTCAGAACCACATTTAAATAAATAAATAAAATGAAGGCTCACTGACAAACAAACAAACAAATAAATAAAAGCCAACAGCAAACATTTTCTGGAATGTTGTTGCACAGTAGGGTGGTGAGTATTGATAACAGTTAGATATGGTATATTTCAACTAGCTAGAAGAAAAGAGCCTACACGATTTCACCATATACAAAGGGGAAATGTTTGAGGAGGTAGGTGTCTTTAACCTGATTTGAACATTGTACCTTGTTTGATGTATCAAAACATCACATGGTACTCTATGAATTTTGCATTTTATATATCATTTAGCTATCAATTTAAAATATTTCCTTATTCTCTGAAGTTTTATAGACAGAAACTGGATAAAAACTTATTTATGAATCTCATCAATAACTTCTGAGTATCCTAGGCATTCTCATTTTTATTTTATTTTCTATAAGCTCAGTAATACTTTTGTATTTTTTCTAGGATTTTGGTATTCTCATTTAATATATTTTGGCACACTATTAAGTAAAAATCAAAGTCATGGTTGCCCTTCAGCAAACATACAAGACACGCTCTGGAACCTGTGTTCCTATGCTGAGATGTTAGGATGACATAGTCAGTCCCTCTCTCTGCACCAGATCCCTTGTGATACTCTGCCAACCCCATAGGTCTACTTTTTCTGAATTACTGAATTATTTATTGTACTTATTATTTGCTGTCTGCTTCCCTTCATCAGAATGACACCTACAAGGCAGGTGATTATTTTTCTTTTTTATTTATATATTGTAAGCTGCTGTGAAGCAGTTGTTGCCAAATAGTGGGTACAGTATAAATGCTTGTGTGAGTGAATGCAAAACGACCTACAACTCTAAAAATGTGGTGATATAAGGAATTCTGCTAAGTGATCTGCAAGTAAGACTGATTGTGTAAGAAAAGCAGCATGAGGCACAGGCTACATATTGACTATAAGGATGCTTCAGAAATATTACTGGATTCCTCCTTCATTCACTCATGTAAAATTAACTTTTATTGAGTGCATACAGTATGTTAGTTGGAGCTGGGAAAACCAGGACAGCTGCTCCTGAAGGACAGGAGATTTTCTACCTCAGGGCCAAGTGTTCTGGGATAAAGGCCAAGGGAAGATGTGGATCCCCATCCATGCTACTCATTTCCTTGCCTCTGAATGTAGATTTAAATGAGGAAATACATGGAAAATGAAATCCCTATTTCTTAAAAATAAGATAACTGGGACTCAGTGGTTCCCAAAGCAGCAGATTTCTGGGCTCATCAATCAACTAACAATGTGAGTTGGGGGAGGAGGCAGCTGTGTTTGTTACTGGGATCAGTTCCCCTACTCCCATGGCAGGTGGCTGCAGACTCCCCAGGCCCTACCCTGTAGCAACTGAAGCTGCAGGTAGCCTTCCTGCCAAGAGCACCTTCCTAGTGAATGATCTGGTGACACAGGGGACACCAGGACTCTCCTGGGATCTAGACTGATAGTGCCACTGGACCAGTTAAATGCTGGCTGTGTCTGCATTACTTGCTGGGCTCTGGCTGGGCACCATCAGCTAGTGGGAGAACAGAAACAAAGTTAAAGGCACCTGCCAGGGACAAGAATGCAAGCCAGGAGAACTGGGACTCTCATTGCTACAAAGCAGATTTCCATGACATCTACCTGCATGTTGCTGTTTCACCCCAGAGGTGACCAATACCGACCTAAGGTGAAAGAGTTTGTTATTTTCTGGTTGGCCACACTGCTCACCTGGGTTGCAACAAAGGAAGAAGAAGCACAGGCCTGACCTTGTGTCTCCTATTTCTTTCTTTTTTAAAAATTCTCTTGTGCTTTTGGGGATGGAATCCATGGCCTCACACATGCCAGGAAGTGTTCTGCCTGTGATTTACACCCCGGTGCCATCTTCTCTTTCTTTATGCTAGATCCAGTTGTCCACAACTGTGCTGGTTCTTACTTCCAGTGCATCCAGAACCTGGCCTCCACTCCATACCTCCACTGCTCTGGCCTCCCTGGTCAAGCTGTGGTCTCTCCTGGTTGCTGGGATGACCTTAGGTGGGCTCCTGATTTCTCCCACCTGTAGACTCTTACCTGTAGGAAAATACCAGTGGAGGCTACACTTCCAATCCTTTCTTTTTAAAATTAAGCACTGCCACTACTAATGTTTGAATCTGGGATGACCCCTATAGGCCCAGGTGGGAAAGCTTTAGTCTCAGCCAGAGGTGCTATTGGGAGATGGTGGGACCTTTAAGATTGGGAGCCTAGTGGGAAGTTTCCATATTTAGGGGTCTGCTTTCAGGAGACTGTGGAACCCTGGTCCCTCCATTTCTCTCTCTCTGCTTCCCAGCCACCATGAAGTGAGTCACTTGCCACCATACACTCCCAGGGTGACATGTGTTTTTAACCTTAGACCCAAGAGCAACAGGGCAACCAACCATGGACTGAAGCCTGCAAACAGTAAGCCAGAATATACCTTTGTCTTTATAAGTTGATTACCTCAGATATTTGTCACAGTAATGAAAAGCAACACAAGTACCAATCAGGGGAGGGGACCACAGTGAAAAAAGATGTAACTTAGTGAAACATTGTGTGAAACACCCTAGACCCAAGTCAGGAACAGCACCTTGCCAGCATCCTGCATGGCTGCATCCAAGCCCTAGTCCCTCCTCTCTCCAAAAATAACCAGCCCACAGGCCCACATGCTCAAAGACTGCATCAACCCAAGCACCACTTGGTATATCTTGGTGTGGGTCTTGGTTTGGAGGTTCCCCGCCATGTGTGTCTTTTCCTTGAACTCTCTCTGTTAACAGTGGTGGGCCCTGTGGCCCATGGAGGTTCTGAAATCTAGATTCTGCTAATTCATATTTAGAATATAGTCTACACCTTCCTTTCTCTTTCCTCCATATCTCTTGTAAAATGGCAGCTGGATGTAGAGACTGGTTCAGAGTGACCTCTGATGCTGAAAAAAGTTCTGAATTATAAAGTAGATATTGGGACCTGAGGTAAATAACATTATCAAGGAGATCATGATGCCAATGTTTACCAATTGAAGCTCACCAGGCTCTCCCCTTTGGTCAGGATCAGTATAGTTAGATTTCTGGTGTCTCCACAGCCACACAGAAGCATCTCAGAAAGAAGCATTGAGCAGTGCCCCTTAGGGTATTCTGGCTTCTATTCAATGACTTCAAAATGTGAGTCAGGACAGGGTGAAGAAGTGAGGCAGCTTGGTAACTGGGCACCTTAACTACTTTTGTCTCAGGGTTGGGAAGATTAATGGAGAGTCACAGTCCATGTTGGTAAAGAGGCAGCTGTCACTCATGTTAGAAAAAGGATGGACTTGGTGATTTCTGTTGCCTCAGAGTCAGTCTCCTCCTAATTTTCAATATGAGCACCATGTGGTCCTGCCTGAGGTTTTCATTCTATTAGCATTGCTTGTGTTGACTTGGGGAGATCATGGACAAGCCACCTACTGTCAGGAAGGTCATTTTTCCCTTTCTCCATTCGTCTCAGGGACTAGATGGAAATGGCACTGATTTTATTTTATCAATGGACATATTGCAGAAGGCCTTGACTTTCAGTGTGAGGAGGTTTATACCTAGTGTGGTAGGTAGTATTTAGATAGGAGGTATCTCCCAAAAGCTCGTGTGTGTGATAATATGGAATTGTTCAGAGGTGAAATGATTATATCATGAGAGGTGTAACATAATCAGTGGATTAATTTATTTGGTGGGTTAATAATTTGAAGGGGTTAATGGGTGATAATTACAGGTGAGTAGAATGTAAGCAGGTCATTGGGGGTGTACATTTGGGTTGATATTTTGTCCTTGGCTCCCTCTCTCCCTCTCTTTCCTGGTGGCCATGAGCTGAGAAGCATTCCTCCACCTTCCACCATGATGTTCTGCCTCACCTCAGGGCCAGAGTGATGGAGTCAGCCAAGCATGGACCGAACCACTGAAACCATGAGCTGAAAGAAGCTTTTCCTCCTTTAGGTAGTTTGTTGGTTATAAATTTTGGTTACAGTGATGGACAGCCAACTTACAGCATGGATAAGAGAGACACCAGGACATTTGGGTGCTGGAATGCTTGGCTTAGCATCATATTTGAGGGATCAGCATCAGTCAGTCTTTGGAGAAACAGATGATCTGAGGCAGGTCTAGGAAGAGGTAGTTCCAGAGGTACACCTGAGGGGAGGAAAGGATGAGGCTGCAGCCAAGGCAGAATGCTGGCAGAGAAGGGAGCAATTGGGGAAGCCAAGGTCTGCCTCTGGACCACGGCCTCCTCTTTGCCTGCTGCATAGTTTTTCTAGGCAAAATGAAAAGGAATGGTGAGCTGTCAAAATCCATTCTGGCTCTCCCAGTCACTTGGTCATACACCTCAGGGATCTCTTTTCTGGGGACTCTGGCCAATGGAGAAAATGTGAAAGTTTATTATATCTTTTTAGGAGTATAAAGAAACTATTCCCTAAATGGCCATTTTCTCCTTGTTCTGGGCCAATCTGGGGTAGGTAATGCCTGGTATCATCCTTACAGGTTTTGTTCTAAATTTCTCAGCATTTTCAGAACTTACTTTGACCAGATGTGGGGAAATTCAGTCACAGAGTTGCCCATATTTCTAGAACCAGGGAACCAGGGAATATGGTTCCTTGTAGCCCAAAGCATCCCAACTACAGTGCCAGAGACAACTGGATGTCTGAGGTGGCAACACACCTGGCCATGGAGCCTGAAGAGGAATGGGAAGCTGGGGGAGGAGCTGTACTGGGGGTTGATAAAGATAAAGGAAATTTTGTTATTTTCTTCCAGGGGGCATGTTTACAGTGAATGTCAAGATCTGTGTCTTGGGACAGAGGTTACAGTATGTGAGGCAACAGGTGGAGCCTTGGCTCAAGGCTGTGGATAATGTCACAGGAGAGGAATCCAGCAAGTGATCAGGAATTATTGGTAAACAGAGACGAATTGTTCTCCATGTTTTCAGATATTGCTGTTAGGAGTCTGTGAGCTCAGGGCCTGGCTGGGTTTCTGTACTTCCAAACCCTGCCAGGAAAATAAATTTGCATGCCTTGTAACTATACAGCCACCACCACTCCTCATAGGAGATTTTCTTTCTCCTATTTTGTGTTTTATTTTCTCTTTTTTTTTTCTTTTCATTTTTCAATGTTTCAAATGCAACTGTCACCACACTCTCTAAAAACCTGTGCATCAGCAGAATGGCCTGTAGGAGGGATAGAACCTGTGCAAGCAGGAAGAGGAGAGCATGGAGGTATGGGGTGCAGGGCTATGACTGTGGATCAGAAAGCACAGTCCTCATGGTGAGTCAGAGTTAGAGGGTATGGAGGAGGCCTGGGAAGACCTCTGGTCTGCTAACCCCTCTCTCTTTTAAAATATCCCCATCTAGTGACTTTAAAGAAGGACCAGATGTGGGGAAATTCAGTCACAGAGTTCCCCATATTTCTAGAACCAGGGAAGAATTTGTCATTGGAGCCAGATATATTCTTTGGTACTGCTCACTTCCCTACTTGTCAATGAGAATAAGATGAATAATCAACAGAGGGCTCATAGCAGAGGTCCCACAGGTTCTGCTCCATGCTGGGAGACATCATTCAGAGTACTCTGTTGAGCAGAGGAGGCCGGGAGTTGTTGCAGGCCTGAAGGGCAGGAGGTAAGAGGCTGGGAGAGATGGAGCTGGGATCCAGTGAGGACAGTGGAGGAAAGCTTGGGGCAGGCTTGGTATGTTTCAGAGATGGGGTCAATTGTCCTGATGGACTACTGAAAGTGAGGTGAAAAAGGTGACTCCCAGCTTAGGTCCTGAGAACTGGAACCATGATCTTGCCATTGTCTGAGATGCTCCAGGAGCAGCATGTTTAGCGGGAGGTTTTCTTCATCTATGCAGGCTGCTAGAACCAAATACCATAGACCAAGTAGCTTATACATTACATAAATCATTCCTCACCATCCTGGAGGCTGGACAGTCTGAGATCAAGGTGCCAGCAGATTCCATGTCTTGCCCTTTCTGCCTCATGGAGAGGCCTTCTGCATTCATCCTCGCAGGTGAATGCTCCTGGGCCTCTTTGATAAGGATGCTAATTTCACTCATAAAGACCTATCCACGTGACCTAATCCCCTCACAGAGTCCCCTCCTGATAATTTTGAGGTCAGTATTCAGCCTTTGGCATATACAGATGACATAGTTTCCTATTTCACACACTGAATGGTAGTCACAAAAATAACTTAATTATCGATAAATAGCTCTAGGAAAGAAAGTTGTGACTCCTATGAATCTTTCTTCTCTTGATAAATTGTGGAGTATATGAAGGGCAAAACCTGCCTTAATGCAAGTTTTAAATAGCAAATTTAAATATATAAGGAATCCTAAAACAAATGTGAAGGAGTGCATATTTTTATTAATTTCTCCTTGTACATATTGCATCTTCTTTGTCACATAAGGAGATCCTATTGCCTTAATTAAATTTGCATTGTATCTAAGAAACCTGAGTGTGTTTACAATTGGATAAACATAATTGTGAATGCAATCAGTCTGCATGTGAACTGTAGAGCATGGGAGGGTCTAGAATTTTGAATCTTTGTGCATATTTGAGGCTCAGATGTGTGTCTATCCAAATTTCATACTATAAAATATTTCTGAGAATCCTGCTATTGTATGAGGTTGTCTGTGAAGAGGTAACTCAATATTTATTTTAGAATGAGAGAGATATAGGTATAATGATTTAAATATACATTTTTAAAGGAAAGCTAGAGCATTTTAAAGCATCATATTTTGGTCTTAGTTTCTATCTCCAAATAGTTTAGTAATTTCCATATTAATCAATTTGGAACTTTTAAACTATGATTTCAAGATTGGGGGTTTAAGTGACTGTTTCAAAAGGTAAAGGCAAGATTTTTTTTTTCTGTATATTTTTAATCTTAGTGGAAAACCATAGTCCTGGCTGCTGGTATATTCAGATATCAGCAGCATACCACCACTTGGATGTCAGAACCAGTGCTTCCAAGATTATGCAAAGTATCCCCACTGGTTTGGTTTTCCTTAGGCTTGGGAACACAGACAGGTAGAGAATGAACAGGACAAAGGCAATGAGATTTGTGGGTTGCAGAGGTCACCCATCCTGGCTGAGATGCAACAGAACAAAGATCAATGACCAAATGGTCCAATCTAAAGTCATCTTTTTTGAACAAAATTATTTCTTCTATGGGTTATAAAGTTTAGACAAAAAAAGTGTTGAGAAACTAAATTTCTGTGCTCAGGGATGGCTGAACTAGCAACTTTTCCCAGTGCATAAAAGTAGAAATACTTTGGCAAATATCAAGGTCTGCTGAGACTGCAAATCATGAAGTGCACCCTTTTTTATGGATATTTCTGGAAAGAGTCTGTCTGACCAAGTGTTCAAATTTCATATCCAAGGACTAGTTAGTGTAGTTGGAGCTCAGACTACCCTTACTGTAGAAGAAAGCTCCCTGCCTTGTCAGAAGCCTTAATTCACAATCCCTCCATTATTCGTGGCTTCTCAGGATTTCAAAGACTGGTTAGTTATCTCTGTTTCCTGAGAATGTTAGCATCCTAATTAAAAATAAATGTGAAAATGAAAACCATTAAATAAAGGGTATTATGGAATTGGGCTGAGAATGTGTAAGAAGGATTTAATTTGGTTTGGGATGGGCCATGGTTTGCAGTCACACCCTCATCCCACTCCATTGTGGTGAAAATCACCATCTCTATTCAAAGGAGGTACACTTTACTCTGCTCAGTTGCTCATGGTCTGGAGTTTTTTATGGCATGGGTTTAATTGCTATGTGGGTAAATGTGACCAGTTTCACATTGGTAAAATTGAATGGTATCCTATGCAATCTGCTGGGGGTTTCATGAATGCAGCTAAAATAAGCGTATAGAAGACTATGGTTCTCTAAATAAAACCCAAGGACAGTACTTTGTAATGAAAAGAAAGAACTTTAAATGAATTTTGCATGATTTCATTTATTTTCTTATTTGTTATCTGGACAGAGAATAGCTCTGTTTTATTAATGTACATCATAGGAGGTTTCCTTGAACTGTTTTAAATTTGTAAATCCTAAGGGGCTTAATGTATGCATCTTTTGAATTGAATCTAAATAGAGGTTACCCCCCTTTTTTTGGAAACACTGGAAAGTTAAATGTCAGACTAACCTGAGGGCAAAAAGAAGTTCTGGAATAGCTGATATCATATTTTTCAATTATTCTTCTCTTCCTTGTTAGCACTTTTAGAGACCCATGACATCTAGAGCACTGAATGTGACTGCAAAGTATGCCAGATAAGGCCTTTCTAAGACTTTTTCTGTTGTCCTTTAACGTTTCTTTTCCACTGACCTGTGGAGTGAATAAAGAAGGCAAGTGTCAAGGATGACACTTACTTTATAGTCTCTGTAAAGCAGACATTTTTGTAAAAGAAATTTTTGACAGTTCCAAGATGCTAAGTCAGTTTCAATTTCAGACTGGGTAGAAAGTGGAATCTTTTTTTTTTTTTCTTCAAATGATGTGAAATTTGAAGCCTAGTGACTACTCAGTTTCTAATAACATAGGATAAATAAATACTATCACATTGTTGAAAATGTACTAGAACACAGGCTCAGCTAATGACATTCACCACAATATATAATTATGATATTCTTTCTAAATGATTTTATTTGTTACCATTAGAGAGCCTCTCTCTTTTACATTAAATATGATTAATCAAATACACATGATTCCAAAATACATTTTAGCAGGTCACAAATTATTGTATAAAGGTAATCATTTTACCCTTTCAGTCATTTAAAGAATTTCCTGGTGGGGCTGGGGCTGTTGCTCAGAGGTAGAGTGCTTGCCTACCATGTGTGAGGCACTAGGTTCAATCCTCAGCACTACATAAAAATAATGAATATATTGTGTCCACCTATAGCTAAAAAATAAATATTAAAAAAAAAAATTCCCTGGGAGAGTGACCTCTGACATAATTGAATGTTGGATGGCTTTCTTCAAAGTTTAATAATAGTCAAGCTAGAAACAAAAGACTAAATTTTGAATCACAGTGTTAGAACCATGTCTGCTATTGACCTTTCCCACTTTCATTTTGTTTTATTTTTAATCCATACTCTGATCTAAAACCAGGCCCCTTAAACCCCTGCTGACCCTCTTCCCTGTTCCTACCTCAGCAATTCGTTCTTTTCTATCCTCCATCATCAGTGATTGCTCTTTGGTGCTGGATGAACCACAGCATTCTATCATTATTTTCTCCATTCTGGAGAAAAATTTTCCCTTCAACTTATGAACTCATTTTCTCTCCTCCACTTCACAGCAAACCCTTGGATTCCTTTCTGTTTGTTCCATTTTCTTTTCTCTCTTGAAAACCCTTTAATGAGTCCTGTGTCTGCTCCACAAAGCCTGCTGCTATCCATGTCTCTGATGGCCACTGCATTGGCAAATCTGTGTCTATCCTCCTCCCTCCTCACATCAGCAGACATGCTCCTTATGTTGATCATTCTTCTTCTCTGGGATAGCTCTGCTGGATTCCTTTCCTTCACTGCCCACTCCATTTTGATCTTCTTGATTAATTCTGTTTCATGCTCTGCTCAATCTTTAGTTTCCTCCTCCTCTTCTTTGCTCAATAGCACAATTTTGATATGCTCAGGAAATAGAACCTTTGGGCTCTAAATACAATCTATAGGCAGATGACTCCCAAGGTCTCAACTCCTGCCTGTGCATCTTCTTTGAACTCTAGATCTCTAAATCCAGTCATCTTCTTGACATTTTCATGAATGTTAAACGGATAGCTGAAACATTATGCAAACCCAACTCAGTTCTGGATAGTCCCTGAGTTTTTCTCCTTCATCTTCCCTGTCTCAGATAATGGCAGACTGGCTTATTCAGTTGGTTAATTCCCAAACCTTAGAGTAATCCCTGATTGTTATTTTTTCCACTTATACAATATATTTTATTTGTTAATGTACAAAAGTAAAACCCATTTAGTCTGTTTTCAATCCCTGTCTACAATCCTAGGATGTTTTTACTCTCCACCCTGCTGACATAGTGACCACTAATGACCAACATTATCACCGAACAAAATCAGAAATGTGGACCAAGACGTGATAATGGGCAACCCTATAAATTAACTGGAAGAAGGGAAATGGAGAACCCTTAATATAGCAAGTAGGAATATTGTGGCCCAGGAATCCAGCCTGTTCTTTCAACTTTGCTCCCTGATGCCACTTTTTCCCCCAAGCTGTACTCTTTTTTTAATGTTTATTTTTTAGTTGTAGTTGGACACAATACTTTTATTTTGTTATTTATTTTTATGTTGTGCTGAGGATTGAACCCAGGGCCTCACACATGCTAGGCAAGTGCTCTACCACTGAGCCACAACCCTAGTCCCCCAAGCTGTACTGTTAACACTATAGTCCAAAGACACAATGTGTCCTCTCTCCAACCCCCATTCCCCCAAAGCCTTCCAAGTCACTCAGACTAAAATTAGAAACATCAAGTCATCTGCTGGGAGCCACAGAATGCCCCTATCACTCCCATTATGACCCCATTCTCACTACTCTCTCTTTTGCTATCTTTGCTCTGGCAACAACTGGCCTTCTCTTTCCTGAACTTGTCCAGTCCACTAGAGCCTGTGCCTTTGCTCATATCTCTGCCTGGAATATTCTTTTCTAAGATATCCATGGGTTCACTCTCATTCTTTACCATCTTTACTCAAGTGTTAGCTTATCAGGGGGATCAGTACAGAATTGCAAATTGCACTCCCTGCCACCATTGTAGTCCCACTTTGGGGCATTATTTTTCTCATTTACACTTGCTAAGAGATGCCTTGTCCGCTTATTTGGTTTACAATTAAGTTGACAACAGCAAGGAATGCTATTGTTTTTCTTTTCCCCAGCTCTATACCTGGCAGACTGCTGCATAATAAGTACCCAATAAGATGCTGGTGGTCTGAACTTCTTCAGTTGCCTCTCTGGAGTCTTAAAAAGCAGCTCTGCTCCTCTGATGGGGCCTCTTGGAAATGCCTGCAAATAACCCCTCCTCAGAGTAGCTGCCAACCAGTGGTTCATGAAAGCTGGTGTAAATGTATCTCAGTCCTCATGGCCCTTAAATTTATATTTCTAGGCCATAAGTTCTACATCTTTATCTAGAAAAGGGTCATCCTCAGACCAGGATCAAGACACAACCTGGGAGCCTGGCAGAAAAGCAGAATCAAGGCTAGGGTTATAGCTCAGTGGTGAAGTGCTTGCCTAGCATGTGTGAGGCACTGAGTTTGATTCTCAGCACCACAAATATAGAAATAAATAAAGGTCCACTGACCACAAAAATAAATAAAAGAATCACAGGCCCCACCCCAGACTTGCCAATTCATTGTTAACTAACATTGCCCTATCAATGTTTTCCATAGACACAAAATATCAGGGTCTAGGATATGAGGTCAGCTGGGGTAAGATCCTGTCCCTAAAAGAAGTCAGAATGCTGCTCTTGCTCCTGTGTGAGTGAGTTGGTAAAAGAGTGAATTGATATAAAGCCTCCTTTGCTCTGAAGCCATAGGCATTGGCAAGTCACCTGCTACCTCTGCCTTACCAAAGGGGGACACTCAGCAGCTTTTACTTTTTCCTGCTGGCCTGGGATCCACACACTGTTGAGGCTTCTGGGACCAGCTCCCTCCTGCAGCTTGGAATCTTCTTGGAATCCAATAAAGTGTAGATTGACAGGGTGATGACAACCTCACCTCCTTGGTTTCTCCTTCCATAAAATTTATAATATTTATATTGTAACTTACATTCTCTTTCTCTCAGTGATATTTATATTGTAACTTACATATTTTTTCTCTCATAACAGTTTTAATCTTTAGAAAAAACTTATGTTCTCTATTAATACACAATAACAAAAACTTTGAAATGAGCTAATTTAACTACTTAATATGTTCCAGCCTTCCATTTAATTTTATGTTTCTCTCCATAATAACTTAAAATGGTTATTGTTTATTAAGTACTTGTATGTGCCAGCATACAGGGATGTATAATTCACTTAATCTTCACAATACACCTTGTGATGGTTGCACATGACCAAAGAGTAAACTGAAGCTCAAGGAGATTAAGCTGGTGAATTGCATAGGTATTTGTCATAGAGCTACGAGGTGAGGCAAGTATGTGAACCCAGGATTATGACTCAAGTCTGTGCTCTTGACAAATGTCTTCCATCTTTTGCTCCTCTTTCCAGTGGTGGCTGGAAAATGTCATTTTATGTCATATCTTCTTGCCCTGTCAATCAAGGTTCTAATAGGAGGAGGAAGAGGAGATTAAATATTGGGTAGCAGCTAGCAGAATCTGCTATGGATCACTTATTGCTGAGAACTTTTCTCTTTACCTCACGGTTTCTAAAGAGTGGCTTCGGGCCTCTGAAGCCACAGCTACCTCATAGCTTTAGTCTATTGTCCACCCTTGCTCCATTGTGCTAGCCAAAACTAATCACTGCTGGCCAAATCATTTTGGTTTAATCAAAGGACACGGAGTAGACCACATATGGTGGCAAACATTATATCTATCACATAAACAGTCATGATCTTCCAAATGGAGGGAGCCTGGAATAGCTACCTAGAAATGGAGACAGGATGGATAAACAAATACTATTGTATAAAAATACTGTCCATTATGTATTGAGTGTTGCTTTCTCCCAGCAGTGTGCTGTATAGTTTCAAACATGAACATGAGAGCTTTTTAAAATCATTGTTACTACTTTTTTCAATACATAGTATTTTTATTATTATTTAGTAGTGCTATTTGTCACATATCGAGTGGCCCATGTATTTCTGATTGGAGCAGCAGGCTCTTTTGATTGTACTGATTGACTTTGGTACCTTATGGATACATCTCATAAAGTATTATTGTTTCAGCATGCTAGATCATGTTTTGTGTTTCAATGCCAGATCTTGTCTTCTGAGATTTAGATCGTTATCTGCATGCAACTCTAACCATTTCAATACAAAGAGACTTCCTTTCTTAGTATTTAGAAGTAATCCTGAAATATATGCATCTTTTGGGGCTAAAAATCTACATGTGTACTACTGTCTCTTTACTTCTTTTATCTTATTCTTCATAAATAAAGAACATAATGTCTTAAATCCTAGCCAAGTTGTTCTCAATTTCCAGAGGTTTGGCCCCATGAGTGTTTGTCAGTGTCTGGTGACTTTTTGTCACAAATAGGGAATAGGTGCTACTGGAATCTATTAGCTATGGATGCTGCTAAATTTATTTGGTGCATAAGAGAGTCTGCCTTTGCTCGAGATTATCTTGCCACAAATTTCAGAAGTGCAAAGGCTGACAAAATCTACTGCTACCCAATCTCAGCTGATATGGATAATTAGAACTGAGTGGATATTCAGATATTATCCAAATTGCTTTGGTACTTTTATGTCTGATCATTTCACATCTATCCATTAGCAGAATGAACTGACTGTGTGTTTTACCACTTCCAAAGTTTTTTACAGTCTAGTTGGTTTTAGATCACCTATTGTTCCTTGGCAGAGATTGTTTTTAAAGTGTATTTTTAATGTAAGCATAACAAAGATGTTACTTCATGGACTCTTGATGTGTAAGTCAACATGAAGAACTTTAGTTGTACAAAAGGATTGAGGTACATCTCAGAGGGAGAAGAGTGTGCTAGAGAGATTTAAGGATTTAGAATTCATTACCCACTTTTTCCAGCCCTGCCTACCACCTCTTATACCTATCCTCCATATCAGCCACAGTTACTTAATTTCCACTTTTTTCAGTTTTAATTTTAAGAACTCAATGAAAAATAGCCTTTTGAACTTTTAACCTACTGTGCATTCGTTAGTTCATATTATTTGGATTTTCTTCCCTTAGCTAATTCTTCCAACTATTTCTTAAGTAGATATCTGAGTCCCTTCACTACAAAAAGGTTATTTCTACCCTTGAGGGTTTATGATATTAGGTTCACTAATATACCATGATCATACACACTATTTAAGACCAGTTTTAAACTGTAGCCAGGGAAGCAACATAATGATACCCTTTGAAAATAAATGTAAGTGGGAGAACACTGAACATTTAGGCTGATATTAGTGGCACTGCCTCCAATTCCAGAATGATGTCTTGGATAACACTACATGCTTTCACAGACCCCTCTATCTTGCTTGTGATTGCCAATGAGTAGGCCTAGCATCTGAGACCACCTCCTTGAACTTAAAGACTGTAGTAATTAGCAGTGCGATATACCAGATTTCAGTGACATCTCAGTGGGGATTTTTTGAAGAAAATCTTATTTTTAAGGTTACTCTTTAAATCCTACAAGATTTGTTTATGGATATCATGTCCATCCATTAACAGTAGTTAAAAACATAACCTATCATGGTGGTTTTGTCTGCTTGCTGTTCCCACTGGTCAGCAAGTGTTCTTTGTGCCTGTCATTTTTTACTGTGATGACACATGGCTGATCTCAAAGACAGCAATGAGTTCATGGATAACATGTCATAATAAAACCCATTAAGCAGATTACTTTTGAGATTACTTTAGCTGAGTGTAAATGTTGCTGAATCCTTTATGAGGAAAGTCCAGTGTTTAAGAATTGTTAATGTCATGCTCTGTATGAGACAGGCTCATCCATTATGTCTTTCTGTGAATGAGACTTCAGTGTTCCTTTGGCTTGTGTTTTTCTGTGTACTTTCCCCAGGGTGTTAACTCTAAAGCAAGTTTTCTCCTATGAACTTTTTTGTTTTGTCCAAGTTCTATATTTCTCTTTCATTTCTCTGTTTTTTACAACAGCATTCTCCCATGTTAACATGATTAGCAGATTTCCTGAGGCCCTGGGGTAGGTGGCCACTCTACCTCTCAGCCTCACATCTCTTGGGTGGTAGCGGTTTTTCTTAGGGATGTCTGTGTGGGTCCATCAGGGAGCAGTTAGCAAAACACTAATTTTCTGTTCAAAACAGGTTTGTTTCCTATATCTACTGAAAGCCCAGTATATTTCCAGATCTGTTTTTTTTCTTAAAAAAAAAAAAAAAAAGAAAAAGAAAAAACAGTTGACATTCATTCATTCATGGCTTTTTAAAAGAAATTAGTAAACAAGTAATTGATATTTTCCAAGCTGTTAAGCATCTTGCTATTAAATGCTTATCTTTGGAGGTTGATGATTGATTTCAGCTGTGAAGCTGACTTGGCGAGCACATGTGCAGCTGACATTTTTCAGTGACCATCCTCTACCTTTTCAGGAAGAATTAAACAACCATTGATTAAGAACTACAGTAAACTGGGTGTCATGGTTCATACCTGTAATCCCAGCAACTCAGGATTGCAAGTTTGAGGCCAGCCTGAGAAATTTCAGGAGACCCTGACTTAAAATAAATTTAAAAAGGGCTGAGGATATAGCTCTGGGTAAAGCACCCCTGGGCTTCACCCCCAGTACTAAAACAACAAAACAAAAACCTGTAGAATATGCTGGCAATTAGAGTGGATGAGTGTACAGATAGTTTTATTTTTATTTTTGTGCTCTAGAATGGTTGGTATATTTTTTTTACTTATAGTGTTTATTTCATTCCATCAAGAAAATTAGAGCTGAGGGATCCATTTTTGCCCCAATCATAAAGTAATATGCTGTGATTTTATAGTATGCCTTAAAGAAATTACATGATTTATTAACTAAGGCAGGTATTAAGGGAAATGCTCAAATGTTAACCTATAAACATTTTATCTACATTTTTCAAATCTTTTTCATACATTAATCTTGAATCTGTAATATAAAAAATACCAGGCTCGGGTCTCTCCTCTCTGAAGCTGCAGCCATGATGTTAGTTTGAGAGTTGAGCCACTGTGAAGCTAGGCTGGGCTCAGGCTAGGGAGATGAGAGACAGCAGCAGCCTCTGCTCATAGCTCCTCTCAGCGCAGGTGAGCAGCCATGGGGGAAGTGCCCTCCTGGATCCCGATGACTGCAGCCTCACCTCCTTTTGGTCTGTCCTAACCTTGCAGCCTCTTCCTTGGCTTCTCCTGAAAGGGAAGGTGGAAGCCATGGGCTCCAGCGGGAGCCAGCTGAGGATCCAAGGCAGCATCTCCCACTCCTGGACTGGGGTGGGGAGAAGTGCTGGAGGCTGGAGCCCCAGCCCCGAGGAGGGGGTTGGAGTAGCCTGTCATCATTTCCAGGGCTGGGAATGCATGAGTGTTAGTCTCTCCCCTTTTACTGCCTCCAACACCGCAGCTGTGACACATTCAGGGGCCCAGCCGGTTTTAAACCTCCTCTCTGCGCCCGCTGCATGCCCTCCTGGCCCAGGCTCTGGAGGCCTGGAGGAGGCAGCCTTCTGAGGATTATTCGTCTTCTCCCCCATTCTGTTGCTGCCGCTGTCAGGCCCCTGGCTGCTGAGGAGAGTTAGGCCCAGTCTCTGCAACCATCCAGCAGCCGCTAAAGCAGCCATTACCCAGCTGTGGTCCAGAGCCCAGCAGCAGCAGAGCAAGGGGGCATCAGCCACTGCCAAGTCCAGAGCCATTTCCATCCTGCACAAGAAGCCTCACTACCAGCAGCTTCTGCCATCTCCTCCTTTTTCTTAAGTCAGAGGCTCCCAGACATGACAGCCATCATCAAAGAGGTCATTAGCAGAAACAAAAGGAGATATCAATAGGATGGGTTTGACTTAGACTTGACCTGTATGCATATCTGAGGCTACTACTCTTTGCTTTTCTGTCACTGTTTTATAACGTGGGAGTAGACAGATGTGAAAAATTTCCGTAGTTTGGGTGACTGTAACATTTACCATGATCATATTTCTGTATCATATATTTTGTGTC
This sequence comes from Marmota flaviventris, assembly GCF_047511675.1. NCBI lineage: Eukaryota > Metazoa > Chordata > Mammalia > Rodentia > Sciuridae > Marmota > Marmota flaviventris. Next base: position 210,534 of record NW_027287687.1, on the reverse strand, counting down.
TCCTCAATACATTCAACCTAGGGTGTGTTTGGCTACATGGAACTCTTGCCTGGTTGCAAGTGTCAAGGCACATATTGGTTTCTCAGTCTGTGTGTTCTTTCGAAGGGTTATTGTCCGTTAATACAGAATACTGTACATTGTTAGTGGATTAGTGAGCTTCGTAATCAGATCTCCTAAATGAACAAAAAAAAAACTACACGCTTTGAGGTTGAGCATATTTCGATTAAGTCTTGGCTTAGGCCCTAGATCAAGGGTATAAATTAGATTAAAATGAAAATTAGTGTTGCACATAAGCATATTGCCTCAGAATCTTGCAGTGATTGTTTTTAGTTTTCTGGGTTGCATTGATGAGACTCTTTTAAAATGTGAAGTGTGGACTGATTTACATAACTTTAGAAGCAGAATCATTTTCCACATATATCGTGTGCATCTGAGGACAAAGTGGGTTTGTGTGTTTACACTAAGTTAGTAACAACTTTGAACTGTATTTAGAAGTTTTGTAGTTTGAAATCAATAGAGCCATAATATGACTTATATAGACCTTTGTTAAATTGGCCTTTTTCTTTTCTGATGAGATGATGATAGAATGATGTAGGCTGGGCCATTAAATTTCCATTTCAGTAGCATTTTATGTTCAGTGGTCTTGGCAAACCTAATAGAATGGAGATTGAGCAGTTTTTGATCTCGGATGATAATGTGTATGTTCAAGGGTATTGAAGTAGCAAATGGTGATTGTAGAGGTTAAACTTCACCTCCTACTTGAAGTATTGTAAACTAGAATTGCTACTTTTTTTGGGGGGGTGCTTTTTAGATTTCAGGTGCTCTGACACCTTTTGGGTATATCTTAGTTTTATTCAGATTTGATCGAATAAATTAATTGTATAAATTACCAGCTTATATTCAGCAGTGCTGGCAAGAGTATTACTCCAGCTTCAGGTTGTAGGTTTGTTAGTTTTTTTTTGCATGCAGTAGATTAAATTTACTGAGTCAGCTTGTTGAATAAGACAGAAATCCAATAACTTAAAGGTGTATAGTTTTGTCTAAAAGTTAGGTCTTTGTACTTCAAAAGTTAGTGGTCATTTAAAAGCATTAATCTTTGCAATTTTAGGTATAGCTAACTGGTTTTGATTAGAAATGGGGATAGAACCCTCCTTTTTGCAGAATGGTATGGATTGACTGGAATTGAGAGCTATTGGTAGGCCAGTATATAAGATGTGTGAAAACAGAATTGTTATTGGTTCAAAGTAACTGAATCTAAGATATCTCAAGGCCTCTGTTAAGATCTAAAATTTGGTGCTGAAAATTGTATCAGTGGACAATATTTAGTTAAAATTATGTAATTGCATAAATTTAATTTTTTTAACTGCTGTGGAAAGAACCTTGGGCAAGTACTCAACCAGTAAACTATTCACATTAAAAAGAATAATACTTATTCAGAATAGAAATTATTTCTTAGCAAAAAAACTCCAGGAAATTATTTTATACTATTTTGATTACAAATTTGCAAATAATATAATAGTCATGTAGGAGGTGATATAGGAAATTAATATTTTGCTACCTAACACAATAAGAAAAAATACATTATTAATTGAAAATCAGGATTTCACTCTTTATTTTTTTGTCTTTCTGTTTACTTGTATGTGAGATAAAAAGCTGAAAGTTGTTTTAAAACATTCAAAAATGGGCTGTGGGTGTATTTCAGTGGAAGAGCACTTGTATACCATGCCTGAGGCCCTGGATTCAACCCCCAAACACTTAGTGGCTATATTCACTTATTTACACCAACTTTCAGTACATTTCTTTCTTCTTCTCTTTTGTGATACTTAATTGTCCCCATAAGTTAGATTCCTGGTTCCTCCTTAGATAGAAATATGCAATGTACTTTATTTACGAAATGCTTAATTGCATAATTCTAAAAGATTTCTGGTTTGAAATGTCAGGTGGCCTGTAGCTCTCTACAGATGACTAAGACTTTTAGGATATAGAGAATGTGCATTGCAGGGTGTATGGTCTCTTTATAGGGAAAATGACCTCATGAAAAGAATTGATATCAAGCTTCAGGTTTCTGAGAACTTTGCATGCCAGAATAGAATAATATTAGTGTATCTTTAAGAGGTTTGAGGTCAGCATCCTTCCATAACAGTTTGTGAGGCATTTTTAAATCATGTATTTGTTCATTATATTTGTTGTTGATCAGATCTAGATTTCCAAGTCAAAGATTTCACATTCAGCAATCACTTCATCAGACTTCAGAAAGTGTTGGATGAGAAGCCTGAAAACTTCTAACTTAATAAGCTCAAAGTATTATAGCAGTGTAAATTATCTTTTGTGCCTTAAACCTTGCAAACATGTCCTTGTTTGTCAGTTTTTAAACTGTGATGAATGTGTCCAACAAACTGGCCAAGAAAATAAACAGGAATAGTTGTTTATGGAAGGATTATTAAATAGATGATTGTGGATTATCATTCTTTAGACCTGAGAGAAATTCACTCCAGTGCAGATCTTTTTTTTCTTCTGTCACCTGAGGTACTCAAGCACGTGGTCCTCTAGGGTTATTGTTTGTTGCATAAGGCAAAACTGCAAGTCTTATTGCTCATTTTTTTGTTTTGTTTTGCCAAAAAAAAAGTTGCTACTGAGGCCATTTTCCAAAAAACTCTCTCTGGAATGTTGTAATTGAAAAAAAGTAAGATATTCTGATTGAAAATTGTTAATACTGATGGCAAGAGGTATTTAACTCTCATTTTGAAGAAGAGGACATTTCTCTAAGTATGTGTCTTTATTACAAAGGAAAGAACACATTTTGTATATATCAACAAGTTAGAATTTTTGTTACCAACAGGTTTGGCAAACATTGAAAAAGGACAAGATTGAGAAAAATGGGTAAAATAAAAATCCAGGACTCCTTTAAGTCAGAAGAGGAGAGAATACAAATGAAACAGAAGAGGTAGACTTCAGTTATTTAGCCTCATTAGAAAGAGATTCTGTTTTTTTTTTTTTTCTACTTTAAATACTGATGGTTGTGAGGCAAATATATTGTAATGAAATATTTTTTTAAGAGAGAGGAAGAAAACCTCATTTGAGCCAAAGTGGATGTCAGTGGTTTTAACTCAGAACTTTTACATAGGAGGTAGGAGAACACATTAATATTGAATTTATAATTGCTTTAAATATAAAAAAAGTTTAAAATGCTACCTCAGCCAACTATGAGTATGCATTTTATGAAAGTAATACTTAAGAAATACTCACTTGAAAATAATTTGAATTTTTATATTTCCTTTTGAGTCTCTTTATTCATAATAAGAATTCAGAGATACTAGTTTTTCACCATATTTTTTCCTTTCCAATGTGACATTTATTTCCTAATTCTTATATTTCACTATCATCACATTTTGTGCTATTTTTCCACTTAGGTTTTCTTTCATCTTCCAGAAAGATGATTGTGTATTGTTAGATCATTCCATGTTGAGTAACAATGACCAGTGAAGTGAATTAAGAGTTATATTAAGCAGCCATTTGAAAACAACTTTTATAAACTGATGAGGAATTGCTTATTGAAATTCCAGGGGATGAGAAAGCAGTCTTACACTTTTGTTATTGGAGTTTACAAGACTCACAGTGAACTACTCTTTGTAATGTTGCATTTGATGTTCATAGTGGCCAAAGCAAGGGGCAGTATATCTCTTTTACTTTGAATAATATGGGGTTTAAGTGAGTTTTTTTGTACCTTGATCAAGTTTATAAAGCTAAATCTTGTCCAGAACTAGAATTCTAGACCCACAACCTTGATGTCAAATTCAGTGTTTTTGACAATTGTAGAGGTAGGGTGCTTTCAGTCTTACAACAATAAATGAAACAAACTAAAAATGATATCCCAGGAAGATTTTCCTATGAAGGAGATTAGTGTTTGGATATTTTCATTCATCTTTTTAATACTCCTAAGGCTTTTGGTTGTCATTTTTTGTGCATGTGTGTTTGTTTCATTTTTGTCTGAGTGGAATGATGGCTCTGGTACTCTGTAACTTTCCAAAATATATACATGGAGAAAACATGAGTTTTATGATGCAAGTCTGTGTTCCTTCTACTGGTTCATTCTATAATTTTATTTGTATTTATTTTGCTTTTATCAGTGCTGAGTATTAAATGTAGGGTCTCCTGAATGCTGTACAATTACTCTTGCTGAGTTATACATCTCAGTCCCCTATTTATTTATTTATTTTTAAACATTATTATTATTTTTTTTTTAGTTGGAGATGGACACAATATCTTTCATTTTATTTATTTATTTTTATGTGGTGCTGAGGATCAAACCCAGGGTCTCACACATGCTAGGTGAGTGCTCTAACACTGAGCTATGACCCCCAACACCCTAATTTTATTTTTAAAAAATATGTTGCCTTGTTTACCAGGACCTCCATTAGTTATCATTAATTTTGAGATTTCCAAACATATTAATAAGCTCACAATTTTTAGGACAGTTCATAGTATTCATTTGCATGCACAGTATGTCATCTATGCTTGGAAGAAAATTTCTGTCTTAAAGAGTTTCCTGTGCCAAAAAAAAAAAAAAAAAACAAAACAAAAAAAAAAAAACTAGGTAAATGTATGTGCTCAGAGTCATCCACAGGCAAGTATGTTATTTAGTTAGAGAGCAATCAGAGCAATAGAAAGAACCATTCTACTTTTTTTATCTCTTGAAATATGCCAAAGGGAATAGGCTCATTAATCCTGTATGATTTTTCTCTGATAAAAATTCCTGCTTTGCCATTTAAGGTGACTTCTGTGTTTCAATGCAGAATTCTATCAACATTTCCCAAAGTGCTTTTATAATGCATGTCAGATATTTCCAGCCAGACAATGATTTTTATATAATGGTTTCACTTGTATTATTAATTTGCTCAGGCACCACTCACTTCTCAGTTTTTCTTTTAATTTCCATCTTTGTACCTCTAATGATGGGAACTAGGTTGGCCATAATGAATTTACAATGTACAGGAGGCTTAGAGTAAAACTCCTTCAGGTTCAAGGAACAAATGACTGGTCCATTAAAAGAATTAGGATCATAATTTAAGAGAATTATTGCACTTTGACTTTTCATTTCAAAATAATTTTTACAAGTATGTTTAAACTCATGAGTTTTGAAATAGAGCAAGTTAATGCATGAGACTTTTTGGGGTGCACTAAATAGACTATAGTTAGTGTTAGTCATTTTGGTATGGTGACTATTCTTTGTATGTCATACTTTCTGTTCCTTCCATTGACATTGACAATGGAATTCTCCTTTTGAGAATGGAAACTGCAGATTCTTTAGGAAACATTTGATTAGAGAAATAGATAAAAGTAAATCAACCTCTGCTTATGTTCTCATCACAGCTTTTTCCTCTGCTTACCGACAGTGAAATATTTGCTATGACATTATTTTTGACTGTAACTATTAGAGTTCCAAAAATTATTTTGGCTCTGATTTCATATAAAAAAAAGAAAACCTGACATTCCTTAGTTATGAGTTATGGCATGTCTACAAACCAAAATATCTCTTTCACCCACATACATATGTGAAGCCTGAATATTGTGTAAGATATAAATATTGAAAAATTGAAAGAATAGTGAATATGATTTAAAATGTTTTTCCTACAAGATTTTTTTGATGGTGAAAGTAAACTAGATTCTTCTTAGCCTGTATCTAAGATTAAATCTGATTTCATTCTTTTTTCTTTAGAAGAGGGAATCTGGGGTGATGCAAAGTGTGAAGTTAAGTGGTCTTGAGTTTTGCTATTTTGACTTACTGTCTGAGTCCTAAATGTGGGTACCTAGCCTTTCAGAAATGCTGTTGGGCCCACTGAGAATAGGCTAGCACACTAAGCAAGGCTGGAATGCAGTGCTCACTTCCTTTTCCTCGTTGGTCTTCCAGGCATGCCTACAGACAGCATTCCTATTTAGTTTATTTCCACCATTTTAAATGCTTAAGCTTCAAAACCAAATAAAACATGTTCAATTACATTATCTGTGTCACTTCGAGTCTACTTAACTTCCTTTATGAAACACAGAGATAGATTCCTCTGTTGACCAAGCATCAGGAGTAATGTTTTGGTTATGATAATATGTGTAAAATATCTTTCTGTTTTGCTACAATAATATCTCCACTGATGTGTAAATGGCAGTATATTTACCATTGGATATACACATTGTGGCACAGAGCATCCCCAACAGTATTTAGCAGGAGAAAAAGGGGTTAATCAGTAGTGATTAGTGTGTACAAATATGTTTGAGAAATACTTGGTTAAACAAATTTATTCATGTTTCTTTACTTCATTATTTCTCCAATTCCTCATTAAGTTGATATGTATTGTAAAGCACCAAAACAGGAATAGTGAGTCACTCTCCCAACTTAGAGAAGACATCAACCCAATAGAGAAGACATCCACCCAATCCAATCTTTTTGTTCTTCTTGGACACTAACATTTCTCAGAATTCCTAGATTCCTGGGGAAATATCAATGTGAAGTAAAGATGTAGCCCCTGGTCCAACCATATCCAGCTCACTCAACTAACTGGCTTTAGAAAGCAGAGCTTATTGTTTGGTAGAGCTGTCATAGAATTTAAAGCCAGGGTTGGCACACATCTCTGCTTTATGGATTTTGTTTTGTGTATTCATGAATCTCATTAATGTTCATGTTATTTTTTCATCTTCTCTTCTCCAAATACTTCTCCTTTGCTTAAAAATATGTATTTTAAAGCCCTAATTCTAAGATAATCTAATTCTGAAACTATATAAACTTTGAGGAAAACTTGTAAATTTTAAATAGGAAAACAAAAATTTATCTGTATTAATACCACTAGTTAAATATTGGTGAATGCCACTCTAATTTTTTCGAATAAAATACTTATTTCCATACATATATGCTTTAAAAAGTTTGCATCTATTGACTATTTGATTTATTTTGTGTTTTTATATATTTTAGATAATCATGTTGAATGTTTTCTGGAAGAGGGTAATGTCTATATAAATAGATAAGGAAAGAAAGAATTCAAGACAGTCTGAAAGATAAAATAGTAGCTTATATTTCTGGACAAATTCTGTAACTCTCAAATAATACTTACCTCATGTTTCTGAATGCTTGTAGTCGAAATATGAAAAAGTTAATGAATTTCTTATAAAATCCTCCCAGTCATGACAGGTGTTTTCAAATACACTAAGGAAGTATATGGCTTGAAATTTTCCATTATTCAATGTTATAATCATTATTTGAAACCTGTGTTTTTAGCCCTGGAGAGTTGAGCTATCTGTGTCCTTAACTGGAAAATTTCTACTTCTTGATGTGTCATTTTGCAAGTTTTTCTGGCATTCTGGCTATAGCTCCCATTCATTACAACTCTGTCTTTCTAATTAAGAGAAAATATTTAATGTGTTGACATTTAAAAAATTGGCCACAAGGCTGGGGTTGTAACTTAGTGTCACAACGCAGCCTTGCATGTACAAGGCCCTCACTTCTAACCCCAGCAGTGCCAAAAGACACTTTTGTAATTATATAAGGCAATGAGTTGTGAATGCATGAATGCAGGGCTTTGCAAAGGACAGACTGTTGGGACCAGAGCTAACAGTGAAGCTTCCTAAAGATGACAGTTTGGGGGCTAGGTCTAGTTTGCAAGAATATGTACAATTTAGCAAAATTATAATAGGTGGGGGATCAAGTTAAATTGCATCATTAATACTAATGGGATAATATAAGGTTTAAAATATCAATGGTAAAAGTTGAAAGATAGATGAAAGAAGGTATTCACAGTGTTACTTACTAGTAACACAATTATAATTTTAAAGGAATTTAAGCAGTTAAAAGACATGGGCTGTGGTTGTGGCTCAGTGTTAGAGCATAGACCTGGGGGAGTCTGATTGCTTTGCTTGTTCTCTGGACTTGAAAGCCAAAGTTCCCATCTCCAAAGTGTGTATTCATGTGTGTGGGGATCCTACAGATTGTCGGATGCTTAGCAGCATTCCTGGTCTCTTTTTCAAGGTTCCAGGCCACTGCCCCCTGCCCACAACCCTAAAATATCAGATTCAAAATGTCAATAGCAACAAGTTTGAGAGACCTTGGTTATAGGGGTTATGCAGATCCAAGAAAACCCACAATGTTGGAGGTGAACTCAACTTGTAGGGTGAGACATGAGTAGATGAGGTTACCTAGAGCAGCAACTGAAATACAGCACATGGAGAAGCACTGGAAAATGCCATAGATGTGTAAAAGCAGAACTATAGAGAAGGTTCAAGGAACTCACAGGAAGACCAAAAACCAAATGAACAAATATCTGAAAGGTAATAATTAAAACTAGAAGGAACAGATCCCCTCCAAAAAAATAAAAATAAAATGAAAAACTTTAATGCTGGTAAATCAGTTACATTAAACATTAATGTTCTAAATACACTAATCAAAACACAGAGATTGGCAGAGCAAGGTAAATTATATGTTGTCCATCCGGAACTCTCTTCAAATGTATCTATAGAGGCAGAAAGAAACTGGTGTTCCTGAAATTTCAGAAATGAAAATATTTTGAGATGAGTTAATAAATGTGTGTAAATATAATAAGCTATTTCTTACTGCTCAGTTTCTTAAGTGATATGGAAAAGCTGAAATGCAAATTGTATTTGATGCTCAATGTGTGAAAATCAAGTTAAAGATAACTCTATTTTAGGAGTGGGCAGAGTAGTGGTCCCACTCAAGGTCTCAGTACTTCATAGAAGTGTGTCGCAGCAGGCCTGAAGTGCACCCTGTGGTACCCAGGCGGCGCTGGGAAGAATACACAAGCAACTGCTCCAGAAAGTCAAAATGTATTTGCAAGACCCCAGAGGGAAAAATCGAAAATAAATAATAATAAAGCATCTGCCCTTAGCCCTACCTTAACAATACTTAATATGTCAATGATCTAAATATACCATTTGAAAGAAAGAGACAATGATAGAGTCAATTAAAAAAATACAAGGCTATTACATGTTGTATGCAAGAAGCTCCCTTCAAGCATAGTGATATGGGAGCTGTCAGTAAAGGAGGAGTAAAATTGTGTTGAGTCTCTTTAATTTAGTAATGCAACAGTGACCACATTAGTTTCATATGAGTAGACTTTACAGCAAAGAATATGTCTGGGGTCAGCGAGGGACCCTATATAGGGAGGAAAGGACTCCACCAGGAAGACGTGCTTTCTTAAATAGGTTTCGACCAAATCACTGAGCTTCAAACCACTGGGGTAAAAGATGACACATCTGAACAAAGAAACAGACCAAATCACTATTAGAATTGAAGACTCCAATTTGAAGATATTGGCATTGGACACATTGTATCAATAATTGACATGTCTAGTAAACAGAATAGGCAGGAGTCAGTAAGGATAGAGCAAAACTGAACAGTCCCATAATCAGCTGCATCTTATTCACACTCATAGACTGCTTTGTGCAGTAATCACAGAACATGCATTCTTGGAACATCACCAAGAGAGACCATGTCCCAGTTCACAAAGGAAACCTCAAAGATTCAGAAGAATCGAAGTTGCAATGAGAAATGAATGTTCTTTTCCCATAATGAAATGAACCAGGAGTAAACAACAGGACCCCAGGAAAATCTTCAAATGTGAATATTAAACAGAACCATTCTGTATAACCCATGAGCCAATGAGGAAGCTATCAAGGACATTTTTAAAATTCACAGAATCAAGTGAAAATGAACAAATATAAACAGGACAGATAAAGAGAGAACAAATGTGTCACTATCACCAGGAGCAAAGCAGAGGTGTCCCTGCACATTCCACTACTACAGAAAGGAAAGCAAAACACAGCAAAACCTACACTCAGAGAGCTGAGATTGGAAGAAGCAGGTGCCTCTTTGTTACCATTGTGGGTAACAATCTGCTATAATAAATGTTATCCAAAACTTATGAATTGTTTATTTCTTTAATTTTCTACCTAAATTATCCAGACCTCAACTAACCATGGGTAATTGAAAATGCAAAATGAGAGGCCATAAATAAGGGAGATGATGGTATAGTGTGGCTGGAATTTGAATCCAGCCCTATCATACTCCTTGGCTTTTTACTTAAAAGAAATGCCTCCTCTTTCTCGGCCTCAGGTGCTTTATTTGTGATTAGAGGTAATAGTATCTAACTTAACTGTGTTGAGATATTTCAAAGCTCTTGTGTCTGCTGAGAATCCTTATAAGTATACATTTTTAATGCTAATATTTTAATTAAAATTAAATATCTGATCTCTAAGCTTTAATTTGTCTCATTAAGGTGGGCATTAATGGAGAGGGCCCTCAGAAGACTAGACTTAAGGCCTAGCTTTCATCTGCTTGCTGCCTTCGAGCTCCAGTAAAGCACTGTTCACCTTCACCATGACATTTCAGGCAAGAAGGATTCCAATTCATTTACTAGTCTTTGCTGAGCTCTTCCTCTTAAGGTTAGGGTGAAATTTCATTATACTTTATTCTCAGAGAGGAGTGGAGCAGCTGTATGCCAGGATTCAGATAATAGTAGTAGTAATAATAATAATAATAATAATAATAATAATAATAATTTAAGAACTGTGTATAGTCTCCCAAGGACTGGTTTTGTAGCCAGTGTTGTCTCCTCAACTGACAGGTTTATGATCCAATGGACCCTATTATTTAAAGTCTTTTGGTAAGTGGAAGAGTACCTAGGATCTTACCTGTTTGCTGCAGCCTAATTTCACCATAAAAGGATCAGTATTTGATTCTCAGAGAAGCAGCATTTTCAGGAGCTTTGTGTTAGAGCTCTTTGTGAAAATTCACATTGTTTTAAAACTGCACATTAAACTGCTACACCTAAAAAAGCTGTTTCTGTAAAGCCAGAGGTGCCTTGAAATTTGTGAAAATGATTTCTTCCCCATGTGTAAAAAAGGAACAGTTTTATTTGATTCTTCATTTTCTGCACATGACATTAACCTAGGCAGAGTTTTCTAGACAGATCCTTGGAGTAGATGTTTTTCAGATCTGATTCCTACTTTGACACTGGAAGTGAATAACATTTCTTTTTAAATGTTGACTATTCTCATGGATAGAGAGAGCAATGTCCAGGAGAGTGCTTGGCAAAAGTCTTTTTATTTCATGTAACTTTTATATGAGGTTACTGCTTATGGATCAGCAATTTGCCAGTAATGTAAAGAATCTAAAAAGATGGAAGCAACAACCAGTTTTCCACCTGGTGTGTGCATCAGACATCTCTTGTGTGCCACCTCAGTGCATTTGGGCATCCCCTGTCCCTTACTCCAGCTGCTGCTGATGGCTCTCACAGCTTCCTGTGAGTGTAACTTGCCAGCACCTTGCCTAGTGCCCATGCCTCCCACCTCTTCTAGCACTTTCAGAATGTTTCCTGGAGCTTCTCTGAGCCCTATGAGGCCAGCTCATTGTCTGTCCCAGAAGTATGAGGGGAGTGGTTACAGTCCTCTATAAGCTTCTCCAGGACACAGATGTCCAGCTCCACACAGTAGAAGAAGATGAGCAGCAGGATCCAGTAGACCAGGGCATGGGGGAAGGAGCACCAGCTGTTGATGTTTTCCATGAGCAGGGTCTGCACTGGTGCACAGATGTAGGTGAGGAATTTGCAGAGCGTGAGAATGTGCTCCAGCTGCATCAAGGTGCTCAATTAGGGGCCTGGGAACAGGCTGGGCCTGGCTCTCCTGACCACCAGAACATTCTTCAGGTGCACCAGGCCTACCATGCCTGGTGGTAGCCTATGTTTAACACTCATTAGTCCACAGTCACCCCTTCAGCCAGATGCACTCCTTGTTCAGCAGAGCCACCATGTTCCCTCTTGTACTCCAGTATGTAGTGGTTCTTGTATTGGAGTACCACCATCTTGAGTAACTTGTAGAACTTGAGGCTGGACATGGACCTATCCTAAACTGAAACATCGGTTACTTGGTGGTGGTGGCATACAGGGACAGGATAATCTTCGTGACCTTGTTGTTGAGAAATCTCCTCTGCCTGGTGGACTTGATGGCATTTTAGGAGAGCAGCTTTGACATCTGGATGCAGAGGGGAAGAGCACAAATATAGCATAAATTCAATACTCAATTTAAAATTGGAATTCAGCAAAATGTAATTCCAGACATTTTAATTAAAATAAATGCTTATATCTTTTGGTATAATCAATTTTGTTCAGTGTTTGATTAGGCATTACACTATATTTTGTGATTATTTCAGACATTAAAGGCTAAGAGATAAAGCCAGCTTTTCACTTCAGGTGGCTCCCATTGGGAACCATCATCACAATTAATTAGAGAAAGAGAGGTGGGGTGTGGGCAGAACTGATGCTTGTATTGTTCCAGGTCTCCTGATTCTCCTGGGAAGGCTGACTGAAAGGAGAGGCCTAAGCCTTGAGTAGGTATCTTCCATGAAATCTTGCAACCCCATTGCCCATTAGACTCTGTGCATGGGAGATAAAAACCTGGGGTCCAATGGAGGGGGAGAGTGATAAATCTGCCCTGAATCACTCCACACTGTGGTTCTTAATCCTGGATAGATGTCAGAATTACTGGTAGAATTTTAAAAATACAAACAACCAGGTCCCATCCTGGCTGGTGATGGTGATAAAGCCTAAACAACACCTGTGTGTGTGTGTGTGTGTGTGTGTGGTTGGGGGACAGGGGGTGTAAAACGTATGCTATTTTTTAAAAAACAAAACCATAAATTTTTTTTGCAGGGCCCAGTGGCAACGGCCTGTAATCCCAGCAGCTGGGGAGGCTGAGATAGGAGGATCTTGAGTTCAAAGCCAGCCTCATCAATGGCAAGGTGCTGAGCATCTCAATGAGACCCTGTCTCTCCATAAAACACAGGGGCAAACTGCAGCACAGGCCATCTGTGCCTGCACCCAGGGCTCCCAACAGGCAGGGAGGTGGGGCGCTGGGGGGTATGGACAGATGGACATGGGGCTGGGGGGCATGGCCAGGGGCTGCATGGAGCGGGGGAGGGGCGGTGCGGGGGAGGGGCGTTCTGCAGGGAGTCAGGGCTGTGGGGGGTCGTGGGGGGGCGTGGGGGGGCCTAGAGGTGGTGCAGGGCAGAAGAATGGCCCAGGGCAGAGGGGCCGCCTGCACCAAGGATGGGAAGGCCTAGGAAACTGTACCTTTGTGGTGGTTAGACTGGGGGCGGAGCCTTCCAGGCCTGCTCCTGCTCCTGGCTGCCCAATTTCACTCCACCATGATGCAGCAGGCCAGGCCCCTAGACTTTGCTCCACCTTGATGCCCACACCATAGGAAAACTTGGATCCCTCTTGACATCCTTCAGAGCACTGTAAGTAAGGAGGTAGGTGGTGGCAGATGACGTTGGAGGGCCTGCTAGGCTAGGGGGCACCCTTGTACGCTGTGTCAAAGTAAAAATATTTGAGATTTAATTGAAAACTCCTGGCAAGGTTGCCTCAAGGGAGTGGCATCTATTTTAGCTTTATTGTGTGGAGAATTAACTGCAGTCACAGCGTGGGAGTGAAATATAAATGAGGAGATAGAAGGCTATTACTATACCTTGGGGGGGGGGGGGGGGGGGCAGATGGCAGCTATTTTAGGATGGGGCAGGTATTTGTGGATTACATACTTGTTAGAATTTGTAACATACTGACAGGATTGTTGGTGTTGAGTGTGAGGAAAGGGAGAAGTAATAAAGTCTGAGTTTAAGCTGGAACAACCAGGAGAGTAGAGGTCCTATTTACTAAAATGAGAGGACATGGAGAGCATGATTTGGGAGAAAAGGTATGAACTCAGTTTTGGATAATTTTTAGATGGTTGTTAGAATAGTGATGATAATATAAATTCTAGTAATAATATTAATCATAAGGTAAATGTAAACTGTTCTAGGCAGGTCTTTTGCATATATTAATTCATTTAATCCTCAAAACAGTTGTATAGGGTAGGAGATATTTTTGTTTCTATTTTACAGATGAGAAAAGGAAACCTCCTTAACTCTCCCCATTAGTGAGTGGGAAAATTGAGATTCATCCCCAAGCATTCTCTGGCTTTGGAGTGCATGCAGTTAATCCCTTTGACTGCCTCTGTGTGGACGTGGTGAGTGTGACTAAGTATGAATATGGAACTGGGGAATGGTCAGGAGATAGATTTATATTTCTGAAGAGAAAACTTGCTTTTCTTTGTGCTCTAAGCCTGGGTTGTCAGTGAGAGATAAGGACATAAGGAGTAAGGCTGTACTCATTGCTTGATTGGGTTCATACAGAGAAAATGTAAACCATAGCACAGATTGTTAATCCCCCACTTGTCTCTATTCCTGAGCTCCCCCATTAACAGTTCTTTCTTTATTTTATATGCTCCAATTCAAATTATTTAACTGGAATCTTGCTTATTTTCTTTGTATCTCTTTGATGTTTCTAACTTGGTAAAGCATTAGGAGTATACAAACTCAACTACCTGCTATTTTTTTGTCTTTACTAATGTACTTCAGAGCCTTAAAATTGTCTATCAATCATCCAGCCTGTCTCTATTACCTTAGTTTCCCACTCCCCATGGCAATGTTTAGTGTTGTTTTCAGCTTAAAGTGCTACCTTCAGTATTTGTAAAATAGATGAAGAAATTTTATTAGTTTTTGTTTTTTGGAACATCTTAATTTCACCACCTTTTTTTTTTAGAGAGAGAGAGAGAGAAAATCTTTTTAATATTTACTTTTTAGTTTTCGGCGGACACAACATCTTGGTTTGTATGTGGTGCTGAGGAACGAACCCGGGCCGCAGGCATGCCAGGCGAGCCCGCTACCACTTGAGCCACATCCCCAGCCCCTCACCTCATTTTTTAAAGATAATACTGCTGGGTACAAGATTCTTAAGTCATAGGTTCTTACTTTCAGCATGTTGAATATTCAATTCCATTCCATTCTGACTTTTGTTTCTTACAAGTCAGCATTTAATTTTGTGTGTTGTGGGCATTTCCTTATGCTTGAGAAGTAATTTATTTTTGGTTCTTTCAGATTTTCCCTTTGCTTTTCAACATTTTTACTTATAATGTCTCTGGGAGTGTAACTGTATTTATCCTGCTTAGAGTTTTTGAGCTTCTTTGATTTATAAATTAATAATGTTTTTTCTTCAAATTAGGGAAGAAGTTAACCAACATATTGTAAAAATTTCTTCATTTCTTTTTTTTTTCCTAATGGTATCAGTTATTTTTTGTTTGTTATTTTTCTTTATGTTCTTCAAATTATAAATATCTATTAATCTGTCTTTAAGATCTCTGATTCTTTCTTTTTCTTTGTATTCTTCTCTGCTTTTCTTTTCTTTTTTTTTTTTCCAGGCTGGCTTTAAATTTGTTATCCTCTAACCTCAAATCCCAAAGAACTTGGGTTATAGGAGTTTACCACTGTGCCTGGCTTGATTCATTCTTGTCAGATCAAATCTATTATTGGTTTCTTTCAGGTTATTTTCCATTTCAAAATTTATGTATTTTTTAATTCTAAAGTTTCTATTTCGATACCATCTATATATCTGTTGATATTCTCTATTTGATGAAATATTGCAATCGTACTTTGTTTTCATCCTTTATAAATAGTTTTTTTTTTTGAACATATTTAAAATAACTACTCTGAAATCTGTATCTGCTAAATCCAACATCTGGACTCCTTTAAAATCAGTTTGTATTGGCACTCGTTTATCAGCTTATAGGATCACAGTTTTCTGTATCTTTGCACATTGCACAATATATGTTGAAAATTTGACACTTTAGATAAGATGGTGTAGATAGTGACTATGTGCTGATGCCCTCATGGAAATGGAGGAATGTTGATGTTCTTTGATTGACCACTTATTATGAGTTGGCTGACCTGACTTTGTAAAGTTTGTCTCCTCACAGTATACAATCTGTGATTTCCATGTTCAGGTTTATTTTCTCATTTATTTTTCTTTTAACTTTGCTATCCCATGCTTACCCCTTGATTAGCATAACCCATTTTTTTTTGTTAAAGTCTGTGCTTATACCATCTGGTCAATTATATTTTTTACTCTTATTTTTAGATACGTGTATTGCTTGGGAATATTATCAGAATTGAAGTAATTTTTTGCCCCATGTTTAGATGGAAACTAGTAGCTTGAATTTTTCATTTCCAGTTATGCCAGAGAGAGAACAGCCTTGGGTATACCCACAATCCTCTAGATTGCCAGGGGTGTGTGTGGTTTTGCTTTATAGCCCAGGTTTCTAGGTATTATCCTTGGGGCAGAATAACTTATTGTTCATCCATTGTTGGATGAAAGGTTTTTCTTCAGTCTAAGTGACAGTGAGGTATCCTACTTTTGTTAAAGATCTGTGTGTGCTTTGGGAATATTTTCACTTGAGCCATGAACTGCTTTGATTGTTCTTGAGTTAGTGCAGCCTACCACTTGCATGCAGCCTTCTTGCACCTGGATTTTACTGTGGTCTGGTTATTCCTTTCCTAGTTATCTCTGTAAACTTCTCATTGCTCTGCTCTTTGTTTGGTTGCTGCTTGTATCATGGAGCTGTGAACACCTTATTGATTGCTTTCCATGAAGATCGTATTGTTTTCATCATTGTAATTAGGTATTTCATTCTTGAGTCTTGCTTCTCTAGTTTGCCTCTCCTTCTAGGCAGTACCTTATAATCACTGCACAAGAACAAGGATAGTGGATCACTTCTCACTTCTCTCTGGCTGATACCCTTGCTTTAAGAGAGGTGCTTGGGAGCTGGGGCATCCCCTCATCATCTTGGATTGCCCCTTTGGGTATGGAACCTGTGCTTTCGCAGCAGATTGGGCCAGGTGTGATAGCAGCCCAGTATAAGGCTGTTGCATGTAGGGTAGAGATTCCACCCCACAAATGAGGAAGTTGACTAGAGAAAGAGCGCTCTAATCCTCTCAACTGTGCCTGTCCAGAACAGAGATTCTGCCATTAAAGTCTGGGAAAAATGAGAAGTACCAGAACCCTGTTTTCTCAGAGTGAAATTGTAGGTGAAGTTTGGGAATTGAGAGAAAAAAGCATCCCCCTTTTTCTTGACTAGATCTACCTGAACTAAGGCTTATGGAGTCATTCCATAAGTAAGAATTTGGAAATGTGATACATTTTATATCTTCTTTTGTATTCATATTAATTTATAGATATTTCTAATTTTTAGTCTTCAGTATCCATGCACTTTACCTGTTTAAGAACCTGATAAGTTTTTCCTATAGAGTTTCCTGCATTTGGGGGTTTGGTGTTTGCATATTTGTGGTGTTGATCAGTATGTTCCTTTGATCTCTATAGTTCCTACAGAGTGGCAGCTATCCCCAAATTGAATCAGACTCAGTGTGAACTTTAGCAAAATATAGCATCCCTCTGAATCACTTGCTGGGCTTATTAAAGCAAATATTACTGAGTGCTAGGCCCACACTTTCTGATTCATTAAGTCAGAATCTTGGGGTCTGAAAATTTGCATTTTTGGCCAGTACCCAAGTGATGCTCAGGCTGGTGGAAACTTATTTTGAATGCCTGATGGCATCTTTTTTTCTGTCCTGTATATGTTCATTTATTTACTTGAAACTGTGACAATATTCTATTTTTGTATATTTTTCTTTGTGAGGAGGATACTGGGGATTGCACTTAGGGGCACTTGGCCACTGAGCCACATCCTCATCCCTATTTTGAATTTTATTTAGAGACAGGGACTCACCGAGTTGCTTAGTGCCTCACTTTTGCTAAGGTTGTCTTTGAACGTGCTATCCTCCTTCCTCAGGCTTCTGAGCTGCTGAGATTATAGGTGTGTACTACCATGCCCTGCTAATTTTTTCATTGGAATATTTTTATAAAGAGAACCTTGCCCTTATCTACTATTTGGTTACCCAGTGTACAGTTAACCAAGGAAAGGTAAGACAATTTCTTGATATTTTTCCTTTTGATTTGCCAATTTTAAGATAATGAGGTAGTTCCCTATCTATTGAAAGTAACCAGTTATAAAAATATACTATTATTAATTCTTAGCATAAAGTATCTTTGATGGGTCTAATAAATTTCTAGTTTTACCATTATTGGAACTGAAATTATTACATCTTTGGCCTGTGGGAGACATTTGAAGGTGACTCCTGAGTTCTAAAATCAGTCATTTCTTTTAGAAGCCCTGTCTAAGGTGTGATAATGGGTTGGTCATTCTTTCTATGTTCTGACACAGGTTATATATGTGTATATGTTTTAGTCAGCTGTTTTGCTGCTGTGACCAAAGGACCTGACAAGAACAATTTTAGAAGAAGAATAGTGCATTTGTTGCTCATAATTTTAGAGGTCTCAAGCCATAGAGAGCCAGTCCCATCCCTCAGGGCCTGAGGCAAGGCAGGGCATCATGGTGGGAGATTGTGGTGGAGGAAAGCAACTGAGAAGCAGAGATAGAGAGCTCTGCTAAACAAAGACAAAGTGTAAACCCCTGAGAAGCAGAGAGAGAGAGCTTTCTTAACAAGGACAAAGTATAAACCCCCAAAGCATGCATGTTCCCAGGGACCCACCTCCTCAGATTGAACCCTACCTGCATGCATACTGTTACCACTAAGTTAAACCCTACCAGGGGATTAGTGCACTGATTAGGTTAAACCTCTAATAACCCAATCATTTGACCTCCAAACTGTCTTGCAGTGTCTCACACATGAGCTTTGGGGAACACCTGATATCTAGACCATAATGGTGCACATATTTAAGATACAGTAAAAATACTTCACAGGTTTTTATTGATATCAATTTTGACTTGAGACTATACTGTGTTTAAATCTTCCATTTGTATCTCTTTTCCTCTCTAATAAGAACTCTAGCTTTCAAGGACATAAGTTATTATAGAATTAGAGAATCCATTTTTAACAATTTTTTCTTAGTTATCATGGACCTTTATTAATTTATTTTTTTATATGTGGTGCTAAGAATCGAACCCCATGCCTCACACATGGTAGGTAAGCATTCTACCACTGAGCTACAACCCTAGCATCAGAAAATCAAATTTTTATTCATACAGTTTTACCCCATATTGTACAGGTAACAGTTTAACATAGGATACTAATACTTCTGAGTGAACACTAATACATACTGAAAACATTGAAGTACATATTTTTGTATATACTCTCACAGTCTTACTAGTATTTCGAGCTGGAGATATTTTGTGACACTTTAATTCATTTAGGAACATTCTAGAGGACCTTGTCTGAGTCCCTGCTGGAAAGAGAGTACAAAGAAGAGTAAGACACATCTCTGATGTCTAAAATCTAAGGGTCAGCATTGGTGGTTTGTGTGGTATCATTCTGAAATAGAAAGTTGTAGCCATAGAATCTGAGATTATTATTTTTTTTTTATACCAGGAATTAACCTCAGGGGCACTCGCCCACTGAGCCATATTCCCAAACCTTTATTTTATTTGATTTAGTGACAGGGTCTCACTAAGTTGCTTTGTGACTCACCCTTGCTGAAGCTTGCTTTGAACTCGAGATTCTCCTGTCTCAGCCTCCCAAACCACTGGGATTACAGGCATGCATTGCTGCACCCAGCTCAGTTTTTCTTTCTCTCTCTCTTTAGAGAGAGAGAGAGAGAGAGAGAGAGAGAGAGAGAGAGAGAGAATATTTTTAATATTTAATTTTTAGTTTTCAGTGGACACAACATCTTTATTTTATTTTTATGTGGTGCTGAGGATCAAACCCAGTGCCCTGCACATGCCAGGTGAGTGCGCTACCACTTCAGCCCCATCCCCAGCCCAGATTTTCTTAAATAATAATGATAATCATTTGATTTCATGTTTCCTAAAATGAAACTCTTTCTCTCTCTTTTTACTTCTATCAGGAATAGCATACTTTTGGTGCAGCTACTTGATACTTGTAGCCTCCCTTTCTACTGTATTAGACAGGTTTAGAGAACCCAAACTAGTAAGGTGGATGAATGGATGGATAGATTGATGTAAGAGCAAGGTGGCACAAAGGGAGATTGTACTTATTTTATGGAACTGGCACACATGATTATGGGAGCTGGCAAGTCTGAAATTTGTAGGACAGGCCAGCAGACTAGAAACTCAGGCAAGATTCACATGTTAATTGTCTTTCGGCAGAGTTTCTTCCAGAAACATCAGTCTTTTCTGATAAGGCCTCCTCTTGACTTAATAAGGCCCTCCACTTATGGAGGATAATCTGCTTTATTTAAAATCAGCTGCATGTGAGTGTCAATCACATTCATGCAAGAGACTCTTCATGCAAAATCTAAAGTAGTGTTAGGGTATACAGCTGGGCACCATAACCTTAGCTAAGTTGACACTAAAATTAATCATCACATTTAGGTTGAACACTAAATTTGTTGTCCCATATGAGGGTTTTTGAGAATGAGGAGTTATAAATAAATCATTATAATTATATACATAGAATATTACCATTATATGATTTTATTCATTGACATTGTATTTTTATGATTGGTGAATGTACAGAGTAGTCCTATTAAGAAAATGATTCTAAAAATATTAACATTTATCCATGTTCATTAAAGCAAAACAAAAACTGTTCTGTTGAGGTTCTTAACATTAAAAAGAACATAAATTGAATTCTCAGTAAATTTTCATATATATTATTTAGTATATTAGCCATAAAATTGGGTATTTATGTATTTCTTAATAACCAAATTTTTAAAATACATATTTTATTTATTTATTTTTTATTTGTAGATGTACAGAATGTCTTTGTCTTATTTGTTTATTTTTATGTGGTACTGAGCATCAAACATAGTGCCTTATGCTTGCTAGGCAAGTGCACTACCACTGAGCTACAGCCCCAGCCCCTGGTTATTATTTTTAATTGTCTCATAAAACTGTGGGTTTTTTTTTTTTTCAGAATTGCATTTTGTGGTTGTTTAACTTGAAAACATTGAAAAATTTTAAAAATTTTGTTGATTTGTTTTTTTCAACAGCTTCTATTCTTGGTGAATTATGATTTAAAAATTTTAGAACAGGTGGATACAATTATACATACTAAGGTACCTGTTCATCTGAAAGCAAATTCTACCAAATTGAGATTACTGTAATATTTTGATTTTTAAAAATAGTTTAAAATGTAAGCATCACAGGCCATATTATTTCACAGATATTGTTCTTTTTACTCTATTTCAGGTATTTCTAGTCAACAAAATTTTTAGAAGACAAAGCTTGTCACATAAGTTTTATCCATTTTACAGGTCTTGAAAATTTTACCAAATTTGTATCCTGGTAATTTTTAAGCATTCTTAGGTTTGTTTCATTCTGTCATATATTGTAAACTTGTTTAAATAAAAAATGTTGGTTCCCCTTAAATATACTACATCCTAAATTAAAAGATTTCTGTCTTAATTTGGGCTGCTATTATAATATAGCATAAATTGAATTAAATAATTAAGTAATAAGCATTTATTTCTTACAGTTATTGAGACTAAGAAGTCTAAGGCCAAGGTGCTGGCAGGCTCATTGTCTGACAAGGGCCTGATTCTTGGTTGCAGAACTGGGTTGATCTTACGTTCTTACATGGCCTTTGTGTGTGTACTGTGAGGAAGGAAGGAAGAGACAGAGAAAGATATTGTCTCATCCTTTTATAAAGTCATAAATATCATCATGAGGGTCCCAACTGCATGACCTAATCTAACCTTAATCACCTCCCAAATGCTATACCTTCATATATGGTTAAGTTGGGTATTAGGAGTTCAAAAATGAGAATTTTTTTGGGGGGGGGCACATTTTTAATCCACAGCTATTTACAGTTGACTTTGAACAAAATGAAACCAAGATTTAGAAAGTGATTGAATATCATCAGTGTGCCAAGTGGATCTTTTTCTTTGTTAGTTTTTGTTTTTGGTACTGGAGATGGAACTTGGGGGCAGTAAACCACTGAGGCACATCCCCAGTTCCACTTTTTGTATTGTATTGAAATATATGGTCTCACTGAGTTGCTCAAAGCCTTCACTCACCATTGCTGAGGCTGGTTTTTGAAGTCACAATCCTCCTGCCTCAGCCTTCCAAGCCCAAGCCGCTGGGATTATAGGATTGCACCACCATGCCTAGCTAGCTAAGTAGATCTTGAAAGAGTAAAAGAATTCTAAGACAATTAACAACTGCAACAACAACAACAAAAAAAACATGTACTACTATCATGAAGTATTTTTACATTTGATATCATCTTTGTCACAAAAACATTTTAAATTTATTTTCTTTCTCTGTGTATAAATTTTCATAAAATTTGATAGACTATCATAGATTCTGTGGATGGAATTATGAAATTGCTTCCATTTTTATTTGTAGTGATATGTTAGAGTTATATGGGCACAGTTGTGAACTATACACAAACAACAAATCAAGTCCAAGGTCGATTGTTTCATAATTGTTTTTATTTTAGTGAAAAATGTTATTTTTACTCTGATGCTATGTATGCTCTACCAAATTTTATCTGTATTATCACCACAAAAATAGAGTTGGCTTTTATTCACAGAGTTTATTTCTGTGAATTTTTCCATTGTTAATTTAATCACAACTTCAAAATGAATACTCATGGACCATTTGCTTTGTAGTCATTCATCCAAGTGAATATTGGTAAAGTTTGGTAAAATAGTGGTAAAACAGAATAGTGATAAAATTTGGATTGCTCAACATATGTTTTAGCTGAATACTTATGTTGTGCCTTTTTTTCAGCTCTGATACTGTAAATAATTGTCCTTTATGTGGTCTATGCTGGGTTTTTTTTTTTTGTGGGGGTGGTGTTTCTTGTTTGTTAAAATTTTGAGCAGTGAAAATACTATCAAATATAGAATTGAAGTGCTGTGTAGTGTTCCTTAGAGTAAGAAGGCTGTGAGATACCTATAGAAAACGAGTGTTTTGGAAACCTTCATTCACACCTATGTTATAGTGCTGTTAACTGTGAGTTATTAGGGAATCAGCATATATTAAAATCAATATATATTAAACATCTTGAAACATAAACATACATAAAACAGTCTACATTTGATCAGTTGATGAAAATGTGACCAGAGACTGTCAGCCTAACCTTGTATCTCTTAGGAGTGGTAGGTATTTTGTTATTCACCAATTAAGTGTTCATGGTAACATTATAAAACTTAACTCTTCTGAATAATGGAACAATTATATTTTTTAAAAAATATATTTTAGTTGTAGTTGACACAATATTATTTATTTTTTATGTGGTGCTGAGAATCAAACCCAGGGCCTTGCACATGCTAGGCGAGCTCTCTGCCACTGAGCCATAACCCCAGCCCCTAATTTTATTTTTATTGTTGAACTATTCAACTGAATTGAAATAGAATTACAGCAATTGTTTCATATTGTATAGGATGAATATTCAAAAGGTTTACTTAGATTTCACAAATTAGGTGGAGCAAGCAAGCCATTATTGGAACTGATTTTTCTATTTGACACTGATGGAAAGCTGAAATCAGGAAACTGTAAATTTCTTCTGTTAATGGAACCAACAAAGTTACATTTATCACTTTACCTTGACTGTGTAAAACAATTTTGAATCAGAATTGAGATTTTTTTTAAAAAGTCATTTGATCTAGATGAAAAATCAAACATTATAGAGCAATATATAAATACTTTCTCTACCTACTTTTATTCCATTGGTGTATTTGAGTAAGTCATAAGCAGGGGCAGCAGCACTGGGTATTTCTTCTGGGTACTCTTTTTGAGAGTCAGGTGTCAGTTATGATACTTATAAGAGGTAGGTTATACTGCTATGTGTCTTTCAGATATTAACTATATGTTAAATTGATAACTGGCTTCACTGTGTGTGTATCTCATACATGACTCTATGAGCTCATGCCAGAGCCTGAGTAAATATCACAAATACATTCCAGCTTATTTCAATATCCCCATTAAAATGATTGGACAATGAAAAATCTAGGATATATGATAAGTTGGTTAGGGAACTGAAACAGTGGGCATCAATTGGGATTGTTGGTGAAACTGACACACATGGACAGTTTACCTTTCAAAAATCTCAAAACAACAAATTCTTGATTACTGTTTTCCCATCAAAAATCTATGTCCTCCAATATGATTCACTTGTTTGTGACTATTTTGTAATTTCCACAGCATTGTGCACTCAGAATGTGAAGTACTCTGCCCTGTCAGTTGTATTCATTGTGTCATTTCTTGTATTTCTGGAACATTTTCTCTTCTCGTTAAAACTTTTATTAAATTTTTCATGCTTTCACTTTTAAACTAAATATAATAATACTAATAAACCATGCAATTATTTTCCCTGAAATTAGTTTTCTTCTATTATGTTAGTACAAATACACAGTATTTAAAAATAAAAGTTGAAAATGACAAGAAATTAATTTATATATATATATATATATATATATATATATATATATATATATATATTTGATACAATTGGATTATCTATGATTACAATACCACTTTATATTTTATTACAGAATTAATTGAAAATATTTACTCTATATTTTATTACCAAAAGAGTTTTGGGAAATAGGTGAGTGACAATGCTCTTTTGAAGAGCTGTTTCTGGAACATTAAGTCATTTGATCTCATAGGTTCTTGACAAATAGGCATTGGGCCATATCTTATTGATTTACTTCATGTTCTCTTAAATAATACATTAGTAGAAATATCATGTTTATAAGACTCTTTATGTAACTTTACTACCCAGTAATCATATTTTTCAGGGAATGTCAGGTTTATTTTCTATAACAATCATAATAACAATTTAAAAAATAGGACATAAAAGTATAGCATGTACCAAAAATATTACACTTAAAAAAAATCATTAAATGCAATGACATACCTTGTATGGTTCCTAGAACCTGGAAAAAGATTTAATGGAAAAACAGGAGTTTAGTTCAAATAATAAATCAATTTTAATTTTTTAGATCTGACAAATGTTGCTATGATTTTGTAAGATGTGAACTTTAGGAGGAAATGGGTGAATGGTGTATAGAAAACTCTGTACTATGTTCATAAATCTACTTTGTTACTCTAGATTTGTTTCAATATAAGCTTAAAGCAAAAAAGCCAAAGTTTGTTGATTTGAGAATTATAATTTGGAGTTAAATTTTGTATGTAATGGTTTTGAAAAAATCAGAATTATTAGTTATCTTTCAAAACCCAGACTCCATTAAATGGAGATGTAGGAAATAATGTGGTTATAGGAAGTATGGGATTTCAGTTTCAAACTCTGTCATGCTCTTCATGAACTCATCCTAGTACTTAGTTATAGGCTTTCAATTGATTCCTTTAAGGAATTTGTATATTTTTTGATCATTTTGTATAGCACTTTCTGTTAATACAAGTAGGCCCTTTAAATTGTTCCCATCTCCACCCTTCCTGCCCCTCTTTGTTAGTGTACTAGAGACAAAAATGCCAATGTTCTGACTCAGTGGTTTGGAATTAAGACATTGTGGGATATAGTTTTGTTCAGTTACTGGAGATTTTAGATCAAGGTCTAGACATGGTTGACCTCTTATTAATTAGTATGAATAAAGATGAACATACCTTAAATAGTCTTTCTGTAATTGAGCTAAAATAATTTAGAATTGATGACTGCCAAATAATAGAAATTCTCAGTTTCAAAATGGACTCTAGCATGACAACTCAAATTTCTATAAATAATAAAAGACTATAAGAAGAGAACTCTGTAGTTTACTGAAACTGATATGTAATTTCTCATTAACAAAATAGCCATACTAGTCTTATGAATGGCTTTCTGCTTCTGTTGCCGACTTTTGTAATTTTAGTTAACATCCATAAAGGGAAATAGAAATATATTGTAATATATTGTAACTAAAGGTTAAAACAATGAATCCCTGCTTGAATGGCTTTTTAAAAATATTTATTTTTCAATTTTAGGTGGACACAATATCTTTATTTTACATTTATTTGGTGCTGAGGATTGATCCCAGTTCCTCGTATATGCTAGGCGAGGGCTCTACCACTGAGCCACAACTCCAGCCTCTTGATTGACTCTTGTAGAATAATTATCAGACTTGGAGATTTCTGTTTTGCTTTTATTTATTCAGAATTTGTTGTTAATCTTATGTTAATAGGATTTACAACCCTACTTTATTGTTGTATACCATTATTATTCTAAATTTGGCAGGGGAGTATGGAAAAAAGGATAATTATTTCAGTCCAAGTTTAAAATCTTTGGATAATCTAATATTTCACAAAAAACAAACCAAATGAAGCTTTTATTATTTTGTGCTAGAGGAGCATTAATAGTGTTGTTTTTAAGGACATGTTTACCATTTAGCTGGTTGTCATTTTTGTGGCCATAAAAGTGAGAATAAGTAATATATATTGTGCACTTCTTATGAACCATGTCCTTTATTTTTATTTAATCTTCACTAAACCTATCAGGCAGATTGGAATTCCCTTTATAAATGAGATAGGGAGAGTAGCAGGTCTTGCCATGCTATTCCTTAGACTATGGGGAAGAAAGAACAAGAGCCATTTGTATGCATTGCCCACAGTTTGATTCACATTTTTAGTAGCTTCCAGAAAATGCTGACACTTTTTCATGAACAGGTGGTAGTCTTCAGATTATTTCCACTTTTTCTGGGATAGAGTACTAGATCACACTGTGTGACCTAGAGCAGATTCTCCTGGGGAGACCAGCTTATATAAGTTCCCCTTGTCCTTGTTCTAGCCTTGATACGGCATTCTACAGAACCCTAACATGCCAGATGTTCTCTGTTACCTGGTTAATGTGTTAACTGATTTACTGCAGCACACTTACTAATTTTATGCTTCATTGTTCAAATGCCAGGAACTTTTGGCAGCTGTGGGGAAACATGCCTTTGGTCAATTAGGTAACTAGAAGTTCTTAGTTGGTGTGGGAACTTGGATCCAGAAACACTTGCCAGAGCCCAGGTTAGGGTGGTGGTGCATCTGACAGGTGGAAATCACCTTTTCAGACTCAGTCCGTTGGGCAGGAATGGAGTTGGCTTGTTAAACAGTTCTGTCAGTCCCCTTTTTAGATCACCTCAATTCAGATTGCTTCCATTTTTTCTTCCACCACGCTCAAGATAAAACTCCAAGTCTCATGTTTCTTCTAGTTTTCTGCTTGCTTACTCTGCTTTATCCACACTTGCCTCCCTGCTGTTACTTTGATACTCCAAGTCTAATTATAATTGCCAATTTTTTTTTTTTTTTTTTTTTTTTTGGTTACTAGTGATTGAACCCAGGGGCACTTAACCACTGGACCTCATCCCCTGCCCTTTTTTATATTTTATTTCGGGACAGGGTCTCACTGAGTTGCTTAGGGCCTTGCTAAATTGATGAAGCTGGCTTTGAACTCACAATCCTCCTGCCTTGACCTCCTGAGCTGCTGAGATTATAGGAATGCACCTCTGTGCCAAGCTAGTGGATGTAACCTTAAGCGAATTTTAGGCGTGCGAGTACTAGGGATTGAATTCAGAGGCAGTCAATCACTAAGCCACATCCCCAGTAGTATTTGTATTTTATTTACAGACAGGGTCTGAGGTGCTTAGTGCCTTGCTTTTGCTTTTTCTGAGGCTGGCTTCGATGTCACTATCCTCCTGCCTCAGCCTCTGAACAGCTGGGATTATAGGTGTCCAACATCATGCCTGGCTATTGGAGGTAAATTTAAGAGAGAAGAGGGCAGGGCTGGCTCAAATGGTAGCGCGCTCGCCTGGCATGTGTGCGGCCCGGGTTCGATCCTCATCACCACATACAAACAAAGATGT
This sequence comes from Marmota flaviventris, assembly GCF_047511675.1. Classification (NCBI taxonomy): domain Eukaryota; kingdom Metazoa; phylum Chordata; class Mammalia; order Rodentia; family Sciuridae; genus Marmota; species Marmota flaviventris. The sequence continues at coordinate 182,851 of NW_027287687.1, read as the reverse complement.
TGTGTCCGCTGAAAACTAAAAAATAAATATTGAAATTCTCTCTCTCTCTCTCTCTCTCTCTCTCTCTCTCTCTCTAAAAAAAAAAAAAGAGAGAAGAGGGCACATTAGAATTATCTAGTACATGTAGTATTAGAGGTCTCACTAGAAATTTAGTATTTTCTGTCATTTGAATTGCTTTCAAGTATACTAAGGAGTATTTAAGGTCTTGGCAGACATATAAAGAATCAAGGGGGAAATGTTAGATTTCTACTCAGTTTAAGTAACACTGTAATGAATAACTTGGCAACAGTACGTCTGCATGGAAATAGCTTGTGCTACTTCATCAGAAGGTGAATTCTCCAACCATGAGATTGTATAATGGAGGCTGAATACCCTCTTGCAGAGATGTCATTGAGGAAATATGTGCTGAGTAGAGTGGAGGACGAGTTCATTTCTAAGGTCTTCCCATGCCAGAAATTATATCAACTTTTAGAATCCTCTTTTTTTCACAAGCAGTTCTCACAGTCCTAAGATTCTTCTTCCCACATTTGTCTTGGTAAGCTTTATCCATTAAAGTATGCAGCACTTTTAGGTTACAGTTGTCAGTAGTTGAAAGAAAGAAGAGCTGCTTTGTTCAAAGTTGATTATCAGTCTGATTGGCCAAGAACTAGTCCCAAAATTTTTCGCTGAGACACTTTCACTATTTTGATTGACTTTTTGTTTAAGTAAATAAACATAAATTCTTTTTTAATATTTATTTTTTAGTTTTGGGTGGACACAACATCTTTATTTTATTTTTATGTGGTGCTGAGGATCGAACCCAGTGCCCCGTGCATGCCAGGCAAGTGCGCTACTGCTTGAGCCACATCCCCATCCCAAACATAAATTCTTAATAGATTTTAGTTATTTAACAAAAGTTTCCCCAGTTTGAAAGTGTAAGAATGTGCTACTTGGAAATAGCCTTTTGTTTTAGTTTACTAGAAATGGAAAATGCAGCTCATCCCTACCCTTATACCAGAAACTCCTTGAGAAGTAACATCTGTGTTTTGAGTATTTTATTTGAGGTTCAGGTATCCCCTTCCCTTCTTTTTAAAGAGGCAAAAATATTATTTAAGTAATGGAGAACTTTTAAGTCACAGACATTTTTAGTTAGACTTAGTAAGGTCAAGGCCTGCAATGCAAATTTAGATCTCTTACAACTGTTGAAGAATGATACTTGGAATTAGTGATACAGGAAAGGATGATTTTCAGGGTCTTAAAGTACTTCATAATTTATCAATTCTGGAAGCTGGCCACCTCAGTGATAGGACAGCATTTAAAAATTGTCTCTTGGCATGGCACAACTTCTTTTAGCGTCTGGGCCACGCAATTCCTGCCCCCAAATTGGGCCTTGGCACACCTTATAAAAATAGTGTTCTGATGAATATACTGTTTCTGACTCTCCAAGAAAGGCCTGAACTCCCTAATTTCCTGAATTTCTTCAAGGGTTTCTGACTTTGCTTCCCCTTTTCCATAATAGCTCTCTGTCCTTTATGCTCAACTCTGCTTTCTTCCAATTATTTGACTAAACCCAAACCAAGTGTTACTTTGATTTAACACATATAGTTTGGATTACCTCCTATATTGATATTTTTATCTTGACTTGAGCCAGAATCCTCCTAGGAGGAGAGAGAGATTATAAAGATAATATGATGATTGCATATGTGTCATGGTTCTTGATCTTTTGGATCAATGCAAATTGAGTTTAATTTTTCACCTGGATTTAACAGAAGGCTAAAATATCTCTTAAAACCAGTAATGAAACAATACATGAAGAGAGAAATATTCTTAAGTGTAGTACGCATCCCTCTAGAGGCTTAAAGTTACATACAGCTCTGTTCATAAGTTCATATCTTAAAATGGTGTATTTGGTTCAGGTAAAGCCTCTTTATTTACTCACTTACTTTCATTTTTAATGGTAATAGCAAACATACAAATGGCACTTAGTGTATTCTAGATGTTTTATGTATTTTAGCTAATTCTCACCTCAATCTCTTGAGGTATATACCATTATGATCCCCAATTAACAGATAAGGCAAATAAATCAAGACCCATTTAAATAATTTGTGTAGAATTACACAGCTTGCTGTGTCAGAGATGGGATCCAAACCCAAGTTATAACCACTTGTATTGATTCTTGAATTCTTGAATTTATAATTCTAAGAAGCCTGGTTTCTTAGAGCATACAGAGCAGGTCAGAAGTTACAAATTTAAGAGAGCATGGTGACCTAGGGTTCCCACTTTGATGTATCTTCTCCTAATAAGGTAATTCCTGAATAACAGAAAGCTGCATATGCAGGGGAGTTCTGTACAGTGTTAGTAGTTTATGATAGCAAAATAATTGAAAACAGTACAGAAGATCAGTAATGGCAGAGATGACCTGGAAATGAAAGAGATGATGAAATTAATAGACAAATATGTTAAAACAGCTTTTGCACATATGATCCATATACATAAATATGAATAATGAAATTGAAGATATTAAAAAGAAAACATTAGAACATCTAGAAATAAAAAATAAGTAAAATTTTTGCTAAACTTGTCTTTTAAGAGATCAGTGAACTTAAGAACATGTTGGAATTTTAGCTACCGTGAAGCAAAGAAAGAAAAAAAAAAAAAGATTTAAGAAGATACATAGAGGCTGTGTTACCTGCAAGATAATAATAACCAAGCATCAAATATATAGTGTATTATTATAATAAAATCGGAATGGTGAAGTTAATGTCAAAGTAAGCATTAGAACAAGTATTACCAGGGCTAAAGAAGGTCATTTTGTAATAATAAATGGTCAATTCATTGAGAATAAATAATCATAAAATTTAAATGCAACGAATATTTTATTGTCAAAATGCATGAAACAAACTGATAGAACCTAAAGAAGAAATCAACAAATCCTCAGTTATAGTTGTAGAGTTAGTTCAACATTTCATATACATTTAACTTATGAATTCTGTCAAACATTTAAAGCAGAAAATAGAAGAAGGAACACTTCTCAGTACACTTTAGGATATCAGTATTATGGTAACCCTACCACCAGAAAAAAGTATAAATAGAGAACAAAGAATATAGATTAAAAATTTGTTAACAAAATAAACCATTAGGAACTCAAATCCATCCATATTTAGAAAGTGGCTGCATTAAAGGGATGTAGGGTTGTTTTAATATTGGATGTCACTAGCATAATTTCTTACTTGAACAGAAAAAAGGAAAAGGACATATGATCTTGTTAGTTACAGAAAACTCATTGGAGTAAATTCAGTAGTCATTCATGGTAAAAACTGTGAGGAGACTAGAAATAGAGAGGAACTTATCATTAAAAACATATTCACTAAATTTATATCTAAAATCTCATTTAATGGCCAAAAGTATAGTGTTTTCTCCTTAAGGTGAGGAAAAAATCAAGTAGAACTACTCTTGCTGCATTCATCTATTTTTGAAATGGAGGCCTGCACTAGCTATTAAGGCAATAAAAAGAAGCCGGTGGCATACAGATTGACAAGGAATAACTAAAATATTCTTTATTTGTAGATGACGTGGTCATGTACAAAGACAATGCTGAGAAATCTCCAAAAGCCACTAGAACTTATATTTGAATTTCACAAGATTGCAGTTTACAATGTATATATAAAAATTAGGTGTACATGTATGTCCTAGCAATGAAAAACTGGAAACTGAATTTATAAATTTTTATATGGAAATATGAGACTCTAGAAAAGTAAGCAAAAAGAAAAATTACAGTATTACAAAACATTCACTACTCAATTTGAAGATTTTTTGAAACTGTAGCGATCAAAAAGAAAAATTACAGTATTGCAGAACATTCACTGCTCAATTTGAAGATTTTTTGAAACTGTAGTAATCAAGGCAGTATTGGCCTAAGGACAAATACTAGATTCTAGAAACAGATCCAGGCATCTATGGTCCCTTGGTTTTTGAAAGTCATGCCCAGGAAATTCAATGAGGAGAAGGTAGTCTTTTCAATAAATGATACTGGAGTGTGTGGATATCCATATGGAAAGACTAACTCAGAAATAACTTGATAGACGTCCTGAATCTAAATATAAAAGATTAATTAATACCATAAAACTTTAAGAGGAAATCACAGAAGAGAAGATTTATAAACTTGAAGTAGGTAAGAAAGAATTTCTAAAGATAGAGAAAGTGTGAATCAAAAAAGATTAAAATTGATAAATGTGACTCCATCAAAATTTAAAACATATTCTTTGAGGGATGTTAAGAAAATATAAAGGCAGTCCTTTGCATTTCATAATATATGAACTTGACATATGCCCTGAGACCAAAACACATTAAGAATTCTTACAGCTCATTAATGACACTCTCTTATTTAAAGAATAGACCAAAAAGGATTATAAATAGCCCACATAGTACAGGAAAAGGTGTTTAACCTCATTAGATATCAACAAAATAAAAATCAGTACAATAATAAGATAATGTTGTATACTCACGAGAATAGCTAAAATTAAAAATTTAAAAACAGCAGTACCTGTGGCTGAGATGTGGACTCATCAGAAATTTCTCATATTGCTAATGAGAATGTAAAATGATAAAACCTTTTTGGAAAACAGTGTGGTAGTTTCTTATGTTACCATAAGAACCAACGATTGTACTCTGAAGTATTTACCTAAGAAGAATGAAATTATATCTTCACATATAGATTTGCACATGAATGTTATGTAGTTATAATATCCCTTATCTGAAAATTTTGGGACCAGAAGTATTTCAGATTTTTTTTAAGTTGAAATACTTTCATAGACTTTATCAATAGAGCATCACTAATCTAAAACTCCAAAATCTGAAATGCTCCAAAATACCAAACTTTTTGAGCAACATATTGGCATTTAATAAATTTTGGATTTTGGAACATTGAGGTTTTGAAATTTTTGATTAGGAATGCTCAGTCTGTAGCAGCTTTAGTTAATAGCCCCAAACTGGAAACAGATGATCATCAAGTAATGAATTAACAAACATGTGATAAAGTAATAAAGTAATGACATGTACAAATGATATATATGTATCTGAGATACATTATTTTAATAGGCCAGACACAAAAGAATACAAACTGTGATTCCATTTACTGCTCAGATTAGTACATCAGAAATGCTAGAGAAGACTTTTAATCTATGGTGACAAATGTGTAGACAGTTTGCCTACAGCTTAGGGTGGGTTGTGATGGACCTGCATGCAGTAAAATGGAACAATTGGGATGATACACACACACACACACACACACACACACACACACACACACACATACTGTATCTTTTGTTTTATTTGGTCTAATTAGTTCTGTATTCCAGCAGAATGCTTTGTGATATAACGTACACAAATGAAGCACAAATTATCATTCCTTTGGCTGTACACAATACAGAATCACACAAGTTGAGCAATCATCTTTTATATAGGGTAATAATGTCTGACTCACTCTACCATTTTTTCCATGGTCACTCCCCGAACCCTCTCCTGAGTCCCCTCTACACAAACCAAAGTTCCTTCATTCTTCCCTATTCCTTTCCCCCATGGATCAGCATCTGATTATCAGAGAAAACATGTGGCCTTTGGTTTTCAGGATTGTTTTATTTTTCTTAGCATGATATTCTTCAGCTCCATCCATTTACCAGCAAATGCCATAATTTTATTCTTTAAGTCATAGTAATATGTGTGTGTACACACACACACACACACACACACACACACACCTGTCTATCTATCTATCTATCTATCTATCTATCTATCTATCTATCTAGATATCACATTTTCCTTATCCATTCATCTGTCAAAGGGCACCTAGGTTGGTTCCACAATTTAGGTATTGTGAATTGAGTTGCTATAAGCATTGATGTGGCTGCATCACAGTAATATGCTGATTTTAAGTACTTTGGGTATGAAGCAAGGAGTGGGATAGCTGTGTGTCAAATGGTGGTTCTATTCAAAGTTTTCTAAGGAATCACCATACTACTTTCCATAGTGGTTGTACCAATTTTCTGTCCCACCAACAATGTATGAGTGTGCCTTTTTCCCCACACCCTTGCTAACAATGTGGTTGCTTGTATTATTGTTAATTACCATTTTGAATAGAGGGAAATGGATTCTTAGAGTAGTTTTGACTTGAATTTCTCTAATTGCTAGAGATGTTGAACATTTATTCATGTGTTTGTTGATCCATTGTATTTCTTCTTTTGTGACATGTCTGTTCAGTTCCTTAGTCAATTTATTGATTGGATTATTATTATTATTGTTATTATTATTTGCTGTTAAGATTTTTGAGTTCTTTATATATCCTGGAGATTAGTTCTTATCCTGAGGTGCATATGGTAACAATTTTTTTTTTATTCTGTAGGCTCTCCTTTCTTGTTATTAATTTGTGTTTTTTTCAGTATTAATATAAACAATACATGAATTAAATACCCTTAAACAAAGAAAAGGTAAATGAATTCTTCACATACATTGTAGCCTATGTATCAGTTTATTAGGATGGGACTCAGACATCCTCAGAATGCATTGGTGTTCTCTTAGATTGTTATTTGGTAGTTCAATTGACACTGAGAAGCTTCCAAACTAAAGTGAAATAATTGCAAATAATCTGTTCTTGGTTTTATTGTTCTTTTTCTGATTAGTAAGTTGAATTTTATTTCATTTTTGAGTGTGGAAGCATGTGTGGAAGATACATCAGTGTTTCTTAGGGTCTTTATTTAAGAAACATAACCCCTAGATTTTAGTATAAATATCCATGTAGACTCTGTGCTTCTCAGCTTCTCTTGGAGCAGGGGTGGATGTGTGACCAACGAGAAGTGAATGGTAATGTGAGTAGGGTCACCTCCTTAAACACATGCCTTTTATTCCCTCTACTTCCTGGGATGTTACACCAGTTATTACAGTCAACTTAGGTATAGAGTTGGAAATCATATGGAGGATGAGAGAGCCAGCGTGGATTCCTGTGTTATCTTGTGACCCACACCTTTCCCTGGCACCTTTTGCTGTTAAAAAAATAGGAAAAATCCCTGTATTACTTGAGTTACTGCACTTTTTTTAGTCTTCTTGTGTGGCAGAAAGTTTCTACATTACTAAAAAATGGAAAGCATTTAAATTTTTAAAGTTTAAAAATATTTCTATTTTCATGTGTACCAATGGTATCTTTTTTGATCCACTTGTTATTTGGCAGCATGTTTCTCAAATTGTTACAGTTATACTTTTTATACTAGTTATTAATGAATTGATATTAATTTTCTGTTGTACTTTTTATTGTTGTCTTGATGGACTATTTCATGATTTTTGTCAAGTCATACTTTTTTGGGGGCAGGGTATAGAGATTGAATTCAGGGGCACTCAGTCACTGAACCACATCCCAGCCTTATTTTGTATTATACTTAGAGACAGGGTCTCACTGAGTTGCTTCCCACCTTGTTTTTCCTGAGGCTGGCTTTGAACTCTGGATTCTCCTGCCTCTGCCTCCTGAGCTGCTGTAATTACAGGCATGTGCCACTGCACCTGGCTAGTTACAGATACTTTTAATGTTGTAATTTTAAGATGCTAAACATGCTGTTAAACTTTTTTATAATTGTTATTTTGTCTGAGCAAAGGTTTAAAGTTATCCATGATTACTTCCATAAAATTTTTATATGTGTCTATTTTTGTTTTAATGTGTTTTTAGTGTTACTCATTGCCAGTATCTCAATTGAGGATTACACCTTTTATCTGAATTAGATAATTTTCTTCATGATTTGTAACTTGTGCTTTGGGTTTTTTTTTTTTTTTTCAGTTGATATTTTTCCCTTTAAATCATGTACTTCTGATTATATTTGCCTTTTCTTTTTCATTTTTTCTAGGTTTGTTTTCTAAAAGTGTAGCATAGTTGAATTTCATTTTTATAACCTAGTGAGAACCTTGTCTGGTAACGGATATTTTATGTATTTTTTTTGGAAATAATAATTTCATTGATCTTCTTTTAAGTCCTTCTTGGTTTACATTTTTTTACAAGTGTTTTGCTATTCAATATACAGCTTTGTCTGTTTAATTTAGTTTTGATTTTTTAAAACATAATCTTTAAAATCTGCTAAGGATTATTTTTAAATTTTTTTTAAAAAGTTAAAGCCTAATACTTTAACTTTAATACCTATGATTCTTGGTAAGTCAAGAATCAGGTGCTTCCGGGCCGCAGGGGCTAGGTGCTATAACCCTGGTGACCCGGCTTCTGCATCTCCCAGGCCCAGGCCTCAGCTTCAGCCTCTGCTCTGCATCTTCAGCTGTTGTGAACTGCCAAACCCGAAAGCAGCTGAGCCACCAGCAGAGCTTCTGGGGGCCCAAAAGCGGGGCCATGCCATACAGGAGGGAGGAGGAAGAGGAAGCCAGCGAGGAAGCGTAGGGGGAGGAGGAGGACCAGGACAGCTTCCTCTTACTGGAGCAATTGGTGATGTTGGGTGGCTCAGGCAAGATGGACCAATGGTAGCTTATATCCACAGGCCAGATGCTAGCTGCAGCTGGACGCAACTCAAGAAGAGTTAGTTGCTTTTTCTGTGCTTTCCTCTTTCCAGAACTCCTCCTCTTGCAAGGCTACTCTTGGCCATGTCACTAGCTTTCTCAGAAAGTGTCATAAGCAATCTCCTTTCCCCTCAGCCAACTTTTCTTACTCTGCCCTTTCTGTGGGGTTGGAGGAAAGCCCTGAACACCTTTCTGCTCTGTTCTGGCCCTCTGGAGTGGTAGGCCTGAGCCTCTGCTGTTCCCCATGCACAGTTATTTTCCTCTTGCCTGCCTGGTCTTCTTTGTGAGTGACTGAAAGCTTTTAAAATGTAACTTTCCTGTAGGAGAAACCACTGGCTTTACCCTTGTGAAACTTGATGGTGCTTTAGTAAGGTGCCACCCTCAAACTTTAAGGGTAGCTGAACCAGTTTTTTAAAGATTCAATGGCTTATTCCTCCTCCAGATGTAGCTATTGACTGTACACTTCGCATCCGAGTGTCTAAACTTGTGATGGTCCTGATTTATAGGATTTTTTTAAATTTTTATTATTATTAGTTGTTCAAAACATTACAAAGCTCTTGACATATCATATTTCATACATTTGATTCAAGTGGATTATGAACTCCCATTTTTACCCCGTATACATAATGCAGAATCACATCGGTTACACATCCACTTTTTTACATACTGCCATACTAGTGTATGTTGTATTCTGCTGCCTTTCCTATCCTATACTATCCCCCTCCCCTCCCCTCCCCTCCTCTCCCATCTTCTCTCTCTACCCCATCTACTGTAATTCATTTCTCTCTCTCGTTTTTTTCCCCTTTCCCCTCACTTCCTCTTATATGTAATTTTGTATAACAATGAGGGTCTCCTTCCTTTACCATGCAATTTCCCTTCTCTCTCCCTTTCCCTCCCCCCTCTCGTCCCTGATTAATGGTGATCTTCTTCTCATGCTCTTCCTCCCTGCTCTGTTCTTAGTTGCTCTCCTTATATCAAAGATGACATTTGACATTTGTATTTTAGGGATTGGCTAGCTTTACTTAGCATAATCTGCTCTAGTGCCATCCATTTCCCTGCAAATGTCATGATTTTTGTCATTTTTTTAGTGCTGAGTAGTACTCCATTGTATATAAATTCCACATATTTTTTATCCATTCATCTACTGAAGGGCATCTAGGTTGGTTCCACAGTCTAGCTATTGTGAATTGTGCTGCTATGAACATCGTTGTAGCAGTATCCCTATAGTACGCTCTTTTAAGGTCTTTAGGGAATAGTCCAAGAAGGGGAATAGCTGGGTCAAATGGTGGTTCCATTCCCAACTTTCGAGGGAATCTCCATATATTTTCCAAATTGGCCGCACCAATTTGCAGTCCCACCAGCAATGTACAAGTGTACCCTTTTCCCCACATCCTCGCCATCACTTGTTTGACTTCATAATGGCTGCCAATCTTACTGGAGTGAAATGGTATCTTAGGGTGGTTTTGATTTGCATTTCTCTGACTGCTAGAGATGGTGAGCATATTTTTGTGTACTTGTTGATTGATTGTATGTCCTCCTCTGAGAAGTGTCTGTTCAGGTCCTTGGCCCATTTGTTGATTGGGTTATTTGTTATCTTATTGTTTAATTTTTTGAGTTCTCTGTATACTCTGGATGTTAGGGCTCTATCTGAAGTGTGAGGAGTAAAAATTTGTTCCCAGGATGTAAGCTCCCTATCTACCTCTCTTATTGTTTCTCTTGCTGAGAAAACACTTTTTAGTTTGAGTAAGTCCCATTTGTTGATTCTTGTTATTAACTCTTGTGCTATGGGTGTCCTATTAAGGAATTTGGAGCCTGACCCCACAATATGTAGATCGGAGCCAACTTTTTCTTCTATCAGATGCAGAGTCTCTGTTTTGATATCAAGCTCCTTGATCCATTTTGAGTTAACTTTTGTGCATGGTGAGAGAAGGGGATTCAGTTTCATTTTGTTGCATATGGATTTCCAGTTTTCCCAGCACCATTTGTTGAAGATGCTATCCTTCCTCCATTGCATGTTTTTAGCCCCTTTATCAAATATAATATAGTTGTAACTTTGTGGATTGGTGTCTGTGTCCTCTATTCTGTATCATTGGTCCACCCGCCTGTTTTGGTACCATTACCATGTTGTTTTTGTTACTATTGCTCTGTAGTAGAGTTTGAAATCTGGTATCGCTATACCTCCAGATTCACACTTCCTGCTTAGAATTGCTTTTGCTATTCTGGGTCTTTTGTTTTTCCAGATGAATTTCATGATTGCTTTATCTATTTCTACAAGAAATGCCGTTGGGATTTTGATTGGCATCGCATTAAACCTGTAGAGAACTTTGGGTAATATCGCCATTTTGATGATGTTAGTTTTGCCTTTCCATGAACAGGGTATATTTTTCCATCTTCTAAGATCTTCTTCTATCTCTCTCTTTAGGGTTCTGTAGTTTTCATTGTATAAATGTTTCACCTCTTTTGTTAGGTTGATTCCCAAGTATTTTATTTTTTTGAGGATATTGTGAATGGAGTGGTTTTCCTCATTTCCATTTCAGAAGTTTTGTTGCTGATATACAGGAATGCCTTTGATTTATGCGTGTTGATTTTATAGCCTGCCACTCTGCTGAATTCATTTATGAGTTCTAGTAGTTTCTTTGTAGACCCTTTTGGATCTTCTAGGTATAGAATCATATCGTCCGCAAATAGTGATAATTTAAGTTCTTCTTTTCCTCTTTAATTTCTTTTGTCTGTCTAATTGCTCTGGCCAGTGTTTCAAGAACTATATTGAATAGAAGTGGTGATAGAGGGCATCCCTGTCTTGTTCCAGATTTTAGAGGGAATGCCTTCAATTTTTCTCCATTCAGAATGATGCTAGCCTGAGGCTTTGCATATATAGCTTTTACAGTGTTGATTTTAATTTCATTGTCAAATCTGAAGCTTAATTTTCCTGGATACAGTATTCTTTGTTGGAATCCATTATTTTTCAGCGTTTGAAATACGTTGTTCCAGGATCTTCTCGCTTTCAACGTCTGTGATGAAAAATAACCGTTAACCTAATTGGTTTACCCCTGAATGTAATCTGCCTCCTTTCTCTCATAGCTTTTAATATTCTCTCCTTGTTCTGTATGTTGGATATCTTCATAATTATGTGTTTTGGAGATGGTCTATTACGGTTTTGAATGTTTGGGGTCCTGTAGGCTTCCAGGATTTGACAATCCATTCCATCTTTCATATCTGGGAAGTTTTCTAGGATTATTTCATTTAATAGGTTGTCCATTCCTTTGGTTTGAACCTCTATACCTTCTTCTATCCCAATGACCCTCAAGTTTGGTTTTTTTTATGACATCCCATATATCTTGGATAGATTGCTTATGAGTTTTAAGCATCCTTTCTGTGTTGACTATATTCTTTTCAAGTTGATAAACTTTGTCTTCATTATCTGATGTTCTGACTTCTACTTGATCTAGTCTATTTGTAATATTCTCCTTTGATTTTTTAGTTTGGTTTATGGTTTCCTGCATTTCTAGGTTTACTGTTTGATTTTTTTTTTTTAAATCTCTATCTCCTGGTAGAGCTCGTTCTTTACCATTTGAATGTGTTTGTTTAATTCGTTTTCAAAATATAGTTTCATTGCTTGGACTTGCTGTCTCATGTCTTCTCTAATATTCCGTTCCATCTGAGTTAGGTATGCCTTGAGTTCTTTCTCTGTCCATTTTTCTGATGCCTCTAGGTCCTCCTGTAGATTTAAGTTGTCCTGCATTGTTTGTAATCCTTTTTTCCCTTGTTTTTTCATGTTGTTCACATTACTTCCCAGCTCTGTTTGACTGCTGTGTTTCTGCTTTCTCCTATAAATTTGTTTTGGTTTTGTATATCTCTGTGGTCTCTCCTTTGTGGTGGGAGACTATGCCTAGAAATATTGGGCTTTATTGTACTTTAAAGCTGATTCATTCAATTCATAAAAGGCTTCCGGATTCTGAATGCATATAGTTATTTGTTGTCTGTTCTTAGGACTTTATGTTTAGGTTAGGTGCTATGATGGTATGAGGGTTCGTATGTCTTCGCTACTTTAGAAGATTGCTCTACTGAAGGGGGATACTAACAGGTGATTAGATCAGGGTTTTGGTAGTAGCTAGGTATTTAGGAGCCCTATAGACAGCCTCGAAACATTCACCTATTTGCATTTAGACAATTACACGTAATGGAAGACATAATGCTTGGGATGAAAGTTGGGGGGTAGGGGAAGGAAGGTGCTCTTAAAAAGAAAAAGGAGAGATAGATAGATAGATTAGAGGAGAATGGAAAGAACAATAAAACTTGAAACAGGAAAGAAAGAAAGAAGGAAAAGGGGAGAAAAGAACAAAGAGAGGGAAAAAAATGAAAAAAAAAATGAAGTTTTAGAGATCCATTTTCTTCTCTTCCAATAGGCGGAGCTGTGCCCTCTGAGCCAAGCTTCTGCCCTCTATGTGCCGATAGCAATCCCTGTAAGGTGGCTCCTGGGAGTCTCTCAATCCTGTTAGTCCAGAGCCCTTTCACTTCTCTGGCCCCTCCCCCCCTTCCTCCTGCCAGCCAGCCCGCCAGGTCCTGTTCACCGGAGGTGGTTCCCCAAAGATCTGGTTACACGTGCAGCCCCACTGAGTGTCCTAATTCCCGAACGACTGAGCACTCTCTCTGTCATTCATCTAAGCCCCAGTGCTGTGGTGTGGTGATCTGGGGACCAACAGTTTAATTTTTCTGGACCCCTTTGGTGGACATGACCCCGGAAACTGGCGGCTAAGACCTTGGGTGTCGCCGCTGGTGGTAAGGGGAGTTGGGGATCGGGAATCCCCTCTGCTTCCCTACAGACACACCCCCAGAGAGATTCATGAGGTTTCCTGGCTGCTTGTGTCTGGAGGGGGTGGGAGTCACACACCTGCTAAAGTGGATTCCGCTGGGAAGGAATTCCGTCGGCAGACCTCCAGTGACGTCACCTCTCTGCTATGGCGGGTCCAGGCCCCATGCTGGAGTGTCCGAAGGGAGGGGTGGGACTGGTCTGTCTCTGGTTGGTTTCAATTCCTGGTTCACTACTTCATGAAGGCCTGGTTAGAGACCTCTTCCTAGAATCACTGTGCCACTCCTGCTGAGCCGCGTCTCAGAGGCTAGCCGCCCAGTCGCGGGGGCCGTGGGCGGGTGGCCGACTGACAGCCGAGTCATGCAGGCAGCGGCTGGTGGGTCTGGACCTCTGCGCCGCGTGGCAGAGATTCACTCGTCTGGGGCAAACTGTCACCTCCAAAAATCCTACCAATTGCAGGCCGGTCTCTCTTCAGTGGAATTTCGCCAGGAGCCTCTCAGCAGGTAGAATCCAAGCGTATCAATGCGTCTCTCTGACCCCGTTACTGAGGAGGTACTGAAATCGCTGCCTCCCCGCCCCCCGCCTAGTTGGATCTCCAGCTTCTTCTATTTCATCTATTGTTATTGGTCTCTTCAAATTGTGTGTATCCTCCTGACTCAGTCTGGGCAAATCATATGACTTAAAATATTATTGATGTCTTCACTATCTTGTATTTTTTTGGAATATAGGGTTTCAAAATAATTTCTAATTGTTTTCTGTATTTCTGTAGCATCTGTTGTGATATTGCCTTTTTCATCCCGTATGTTAGTAATTTGAGTTCTCTCTCTTCTTCTCTTCATTAGCATGGCTAAAGGTCTGTCAATCTTATTTATTTTTTTGAAGAACCAACTTTTAGTTTTGTTAATTTTTTCAGTAATTTCTTTTGTTTCAATTTCGTTGATTTCCGCTCTGATTTTAATTATTTCTTGCCTTCTGCTACATTTGCTGTTGTTTTGCTCTTCCTTTTCTAGGGCTTTGAGATGAAGTGTGAGTTCATTTATTTGTTGTTTTTTTCTTTTTTGAGGAATGACCTCCAGGCAATGAATTTCCCTCTTAAAACTGCTTTCATCATGTCCCATAGATTCTGATATATTGTGTCTGTATTTTCATTTATCTCTAAGATTTTTTTTGATTTCCTCCTTTATGTCTTCTGTAACCCATTGATCATTCAGTAACATATTGTTTATTTTCCATGTGATGTAGGATTTTTCCTTCCTTCTTTTATCATTGATTTCTGGTTTCATTCCATTATGAACAGATAAAATGCATGGTATTATCTTCACACCTTTATATTTACTGAGGGTTGCCCTATGGCATAATATATGGTCTATTTTTGAAAAGGATCCATGTGCTACTGAGAAAAAAGTATATCCACTTGATGATGGTTGATATATTCTATGTCAGTTAAATCTAGGTTATTTATTGTGATATTGAGTTCTATAGTTTCTTTATTCAAATTTTGTTTGGAGGATCTGTCCAATGGTGAGAGAGGTGTGTTGAAGTCACCCAAAATTATTGTATTGTGGTCTATTTGATTCTTGAACTTGAGGAGAGTATCTTTTATGAACGTCGCAGCACCATTATTTGGTGCATAAATATTGATAATTGTTATGTCTTGCTGGTTAATGGTTCCTTTGAACAGTATATAATGTCCTTCCTTATCCCTTTTATTAACTTAGTCTTGAAGTTTATTTTATTCGATATGAGGATGGCCACCCCTCCTTGCTTCCGAGGACCGTGGGCGTGGTATGATTTTTCCCAACCTTTCACCTTCAGCCTCTGTATGTCTTTTGCAATCAGATGTGTCTCCTGGAGGCAGCATATTGTTGGATTTGTTTTTTTAATCCATGTTACCAGCCTATGTCACTTTATTAGTGAGTTTAAGCCATTAACGTTTAGAGTTACTATTGATATATGGTTTGTACATCCAGCCATGTTTGATTATTTATCTTTTTTTTAAATTTGGTTTGTTTCTCCATGATTAGCTTTCCCTGCCCCCTCTCGCTTTACTGAGGTACTTCCCACTGTTTTTGTTGGTTATTGTTTTTCATTTCTTCCTCATGTAGTGTTTTGCTCAAGATGCTTTGCAATGCTGGTTTTCTGGCTGCAAATTCTTTTAACTTTTGTTTATCATGAAAGATTTTTATTTCGTTGTCATACCTGAAGCTCACTTTTGCTGGATACAAAATTCTTGGTTGGCATCCATTGTCTTTCAGTGTTTGAAATATGTTGTTTCAGGATCTTCTCGCTTTCAGTGTCTATGATGAAAAATCTGCCATTAACCTTCTTGGTTTACCCCTGAATGTAATCTGCCTCCTTTCTCTTGTAGTTTTTAATATTTTCTCTTTGTTCTGTATATTGGATATCTTCATAACAATGTGTCTTGGCGTTTGTCTACTGTGATTTTGTATGCTCGATGTCCTGTATGCATCTAAAATTTGTACATCCGTTTCCTTTTTTATATCTGGAAAGTTTTCTATAATTATTTCATTCAACAGATTGCTCATTCCCTTGGTTTGAACCTCTATACCTTCCTATATCTCAATGACTCTTAAGTTTGTTTTTTTTTATGTTATCCCATATCTCTTGGATGTTTTTCTCGTGATTTCTTACCAGCCTTTTTGAGTTGGCTAGACTCTTTTCAGGATGATATATTTTGTCTTCATTATCTGATGTTCTGGCTTCTACTTGTTCCACTCTGTTAGTGATACTCTCATTTGAGTTTTTAATTTGGTTTATAGTTTCCTTCATTTCTAGGATTATTGTTTGATTTTTTTTATAATCTCTATCTCCTGATAAAGATGCTTATTTGCTTCTTTTATCTGTTTATGTAATTCATTTTCAATTTGTTCTTTCATTGTTTGAATTTGCTGTCTCATGTCCTCTTTAAGATTCCATTCCATCTGTCTAAGGTATTCCTTGAGTTCCTTATTTGACTATTTTTCTGATGCCTCTACGTCCTTCTGTATATTTAGGCTGTCCTGCATTGTTTGTACTCCTTTTCTTCCTTGCTTTTTCATGCTGCTCGTGTTACTTCTTGTTATGTTTGACTGCTGAGTTACTGTTTAGTCCTATAAATTTATTTGGTTTTGTGTGTCTCTGGGGTCTCTCTTTTGTGATGGGAGACTATGACTAGAGATGATGAGTTTTGTTGCACTTTAATGCAGATTCATTCGTTTCTTAAACTGTGTATGGATTGTGATGGCATATAGCGGTCTGTGGTTTGGTCTTGGAACTTATATTTAGGTCGAATGATGTGATGGTATTGAGGTTGGTAGGTATCTCTTGGCAACATGACGAGGGATATTAACAGGAGAGTGGTCTGGAGTATTTTGGGGTAGCTAGGGACTTGGTAGCACTATATAATGCCTCGGAACATTTACCTATACATATTTAGTAAATTACACATAAACAGCGTCGTGATGCTTGGGAGGAAAGGTATTAGAAGGGGAGGGAAGAAGTCACTAAAGATAATGAGAGCAAACAGGTAGACCCCTATTTTCTTGAACGACTTGGCACACTCTCCCTGCTTGCCATTCCCTCAGACCTTAAGGTTGTGGAGCATGGGGCTGAGAACCCTCAGCGTATTTTGCCTGCCCTCCGGTAGCCACGCCCCCGGCAGCTGGTGCAAGAGACCTCAGTTGTCAGCGCTGGTGGAAGCGGTAGCCGGGGTCCCGCGCCTCGAGTCCTGCACCGCTCCTGATTCCCTCGGTCTGACTATTGCGCTCACGAGAGAGCTGGGATGGGCCCTTGAGGTTTCCCCGCTGTGTGGAGAGGAAGGGCTAGGTGGTTACACACCTGCCGCCGCTGGTTTCAATGAAGTTATCTCCTCCGCCGCATTCTGGTGACGTCAGTTCTCTGCCATGGTGATATCCCTTGCGAATGGCCACAGTTTGTTCCCTTTGCCGGGTGTCTGATGTAACGGACTTTTTCAGTTTTTTCATAACTTAGTTGAGGACCACTTCGGGGAACAGGGTCTTAGTGGACATGGAGGCTATTTTGGAGACAGTGGGGAAGAAGTCAATAGCAGTTGCTAGGGGTAATATCTTTAAGAAAAAAATGCTGTTGCTAAATTGTTTTTAGAGATGGAAGTCTTGTTTTTCTCAATTTTTAAAAAATATATTTTAGTTGTAGGTGGACATAATATCTTTTAAAAAAATATTTATTTTTTAGTTTTAGTTGGACACAATACCTTTATTTTATTCATTTTTTGTTTGTGTGTGTGTGTGGTGCTGAGGATGGAACCAGGGCCCTGCACATGCTAGGTGAACACTCTGCCAGTAAGCCCAACCCCAGCCTCCATGAACACAATATCTTTATTTCATTTTTATGTGGTGCTGAGGATCAAACCCAGTGTCTCACATGTGCTGGGCGAGCACTCTACTACTGAGCCACAACCCCAACCCCTTTCTCCAAAATTCGTAACAAGTAATTATATAGCTAAACTACCAGGATGAAGGGAGTGAGGCAAAACAGAAAACAAGCCTCTTCATGTTTGCCTAGTTGGAGTGAAGCTGTTGGCAAGAGATTTATTTTGGTTGTGGTATTTTGAAAAGCCATGACTACAGAAGTAGGACAACCATTATTCTAACTTTCATTCTGTTTTTCTTTGTGACCATGGTAAGTAATTTAACTTTTATGGTCTCAGGCTGGATCTGTTAAATTAAAAAAAATCAGTCTGACTAAGGTTCTTTCTAACTTAAAAATTCAGTGAGTGACCAGAGCAACAGAGATAGCAAAGAGGTTTCCTCTTGACAGCTCTTTTATTTTTAATTTCATTAAGCGAAAGCGTCAGCTTAATCTCATCTTCTAAATTTGAAGGAATATATCATTTCTCTCACTACTTTGGATAAGGAGAATTAGAAGGGATATGTGAGGCTCCTCTGTTTATGTTGTGACCTAATGTTAGGTAAGTGACACATATTGTAACATCTGTCAGTTATCTGGTACTAGAATGACTTAGAGGAATGTTAACTCAGCATTTTTTTCTTGAGAAAACTCTGAGAGACAATTCCTTAGATTATCATAAAATTGTCATCTTTTACACTGGGATATGGGTGCATCTCCAGATTGAGGATTTTGGAGAGTAGGTTCCCTCTGTGCTTAACAGTCCCACATCAGACGTGGTCATACTGAACCTTTTTCATTGACAAGCTCCTGAGTGGGAAAAAGGCTTCTCATGTTGAAATCAGTATTGCACAAAAAGAGCAATGGAATGCTGCCTGAGCTTATTTCTAGCCATAAGTTGAATTGAGCATAGTCACATGCAGGGTAGGCAGAGTTTCCAAATAATGAACATGGCAAGTTGTGAAAGAGCTGGGAATGAGTGCTGACTGAGAAAAATCAGAACAGCAGTCCAAGAGTGACTTTTTTGGAAAAAGACTTCATTCTGACCAAATTCTGGAGGCAAAGCCACCAACAGTAGCCTGTCTAGATCAGCACAAAAAAGGCTGCATGGCTGGCATTGATATGCTTCTCTTCTCTGTAGTCATCACATTGAGGACTTAATGGTGGTTGGAAAATTTTGTTTCTCTGTCAAGCGCTTGTAGGGGAAAATTCAGAAATGTGTTTTGTTTTAGTAAATAAAGACAAGTCACAAATAAATGCAAATAAAATTCAAAATAAATTAGAAACTTGGCTAAAAATATGTATGACAGGCTTATGAGTGCCTGCATCCATTTGGAGAACCTGCTAGGAATACAGGTATGAACTTTCAATTCAGAAGCTTCTGTCCTCAGGAACTTAAGTTGAGTGAGGGAGACAGATAAAGAGCAAGTTTTTTTTTTTTTTTTTTTTTTTTTAATTTGTTTGTTTCATTCACTTTTTCTAGAGCATCTGCTTCATGTACTACACTGTACTAGATGAAGGGCTGCAAAGTAAGAGAAAAGTTTGAATTTTCAAGCATTTATAGTCCATAGGAAAATGAATAAACAAGCAGGTAACTAGAGCACCAGGGTACATGGAAGCATGCAGGAAAGAATAAGTTGATTGTGTGGGAAAGAATGATACAGGTAACTTTAAGTATTCTTGTATAACTCAGCAGCAACAAGTTGCCTGTACCTCAGACTTCAAGCGACCTTAAGGTTTCTGAAGACTACTTGTAGCAAATTATGGGAATCAACAACGTAGAGGGACCATTGTAGTATGTTTTGTAGGTATAGCTACTTAATATTCATGGGTCTGTTGGAACTTAGCTGCTAGAACAAAAAAATGTTGATACATGGGCTTTTCATTTTCTAGAAATAAAAATGATGATGATGATGAAGATGATGATGGATTTAATTGCTCTATACTAATCTTAAATTATACCTGGAAAATTTTATGTGAAATTATAGGAAGATACATTTGAAAAAAAAAATTTAATTGTTGCTTGATACAAATACATTTTTTTAGAGAGAAAGAGAGAGAATTTTTTTTATACTTATGTTTTAGTTTTTGGTGGATACAACATCTTTATTTTTATGTGGTGCTGAGGATCAAATCGAACCCAGCACCCAAAGCATGCCAGGTGAGCATGTCACCACTTGAGCCATGTCCCCAGCCCCAAAATACATTTATTTACTTATTGCTATTTATTTATTTATTGTTATCTTGTTCTGGGTTTTAACCCAGTTCCTCACACATGCTAAGAAAGTTCTCTACTGCTGAGCTACAAACCCAGGAGTGCGCAAAATACATTGTAATTCATTAGTTTTTCTTATTAATTTACAGAAAAGGTTTTCCTTGAATTTCAAGTATATCTAAAGTATATTGTATCACATCCTACAACCACTGAATCTCCCAAAGCTGTTTTAGTAGGGGTGTTTCATGTTCAACTCAATGTCATCCGATTCAAGTATGAGACGGGGTTCCCTACTTCTCATGCATTGAAATGTTCATGTCTTTTAATAACACAAAAAGCCTTTAATTTGTAAGCTGAATTTGGACTATGGAGCGTGTAGCTTACCTCCATGCCTGAGACATAGGAATTGTAAGTACTAGCCAATGGTGTTTTTAAATTCACTTTATGTAGAAAAAGCCAAAATTTGTAAGGGAAATCATATGTACTCTCACAATGCGGGGGTAGGGGGGATGAATGAATTCCAGCTCTTGGGGGAAGGTTGTGAGGAAAACCCCTCCCTGCATAGACATTTCGCATTGGAAATGGAGTGTGTGGCGGCCCGGTGGAAAATCATCTCCAGGTTCGCATACAAGTTTCCTGGGAGAGGTGGAGGAAAAAAAGGTCCTCTTCTCATGAACTAACTCCTTGGGTCGACTGGAAACAAGGCACCTCTGACTGGAGGGAAAGGTGCCAACACAGAGCCAGAGCCAGTTGCTTGGTTTTCAGCATGGAGAGGTGATTCAGGCACATCAGAGTCCCCGAGATGGACTATGGTCTCCTTTCTACTGGATTGCCTTTGTGAAGACATAGGCCCATCCCATTTATCCAAAGGAGGCATATTAGTAATTCTGTGTTCTGCTGGTCCCGATGGTCTACAACAATTTGAGTAAAATCTATCTTGCCTTTGTAGAGGAAGACTTGGATCAGAAGAATATGGTTGGCCTGGCGGAGGGATCATCAGCCTGCAGGCCTGTTCCCCTCGAGGAGAGAGAGGCCCAGTCTGAGAAGGTGCTCTCTGAAAATCAGTGAACTTATCGCAGCTGGATTCTCTTCCTTTACTGATAGTCGCATGGTCCAGAGGATTCTCCGGGCCCCTTGACCCTCTTCCTCGTCCCACTGGAGTGAAAGGTGAGAGTGTGAGTGGACCACTCTTTTCACAATGAGGAGGTCTCCTTTCAGATGAAGGCTGACCTATTGGTGAGGGCGCATTTGGAGAAGGATTTCTGCCCATTGCTGAGTTGGAAACATCCAGTGCATCATACGGATCTTTTTCTACAAGTTCAAATCTAAGCTCCTTCTCAGTTAATTTTTGTCTGTTGTGAGCATTTTGTTTCCTGAAATAACTGAGGTTTCTTTCAGCAATCCGAGCTGCCAAATCAATAGCATGTGCTTCTTTCTCAGAGGAAATAATCTGCCCCAGACAGGAATGAATGGTTCTCTCCAATTCTTCTTCAAGATATTGGGCTCACTTTCTGTAGGTCTCCAGCTCTTCCATTGTATGGCTCATCTTTTCTTCGACTTTGGAAAGTTTCTCCTCTTGCTCCACCCGGTAGTTTTCCTCCACTTTTAATTTCCTGTGCAGATTCATCATGTTTTCTTGATAGCGTTCCATCATGACTTTAAAGTTCTTCTGTAGAGTCTCATTCTCACTTTGCAGCTGTACATTTTCTTACTGCAAAGATGCCTGTTCAGTCTGCAGATTTTTAAGGTGTTCGGTAAGGTCTTCCGTGGTTTCCTCCACTTCAGATGAGAAAGTACATTTTTGATTTCTTTCTCCTTCCAAGGTTTCTAAGGAGGCCTTTAGCTTAGCACCATAAACCAGTTTCCTCAAAGCTCCTTTGGACTCATCATCCAAGTGAGCACCAATTTCTGGTTCACTCGTCCTTCCCAATTCCAGGTGACCAGCATCCCTTTGGGCTCCCATGCTTGGAGAAGACCTATCTTTCATCTTCAACAAGCATTCACTTGGAGACTCCATGTGATTTTCTGTATCCCTTAGAACTTGAGAACAAGCAGCTACTTTAGAGTCCTCCAATGTGATTTTTGCTTTATATTGGACACCTCCTTATTCCCTCTGTGCTTCAGCTTCTCCTTGTATTGTTGGTCTCTGCGTTTGCTGAAGTTGGGAACTTTCATTCAAAGCCTCTTTGATTGCCAGCTTCAGTCCTTCCTCATTCACTTGAAAGAGTCTCCAGTTTGTTTTAGCTTCAGCTACTTGTGATCTGAGGGATTCAGATTCACTTTGGAGGGACTGTATCCTTCTTGATATATGCGCCATCGTTTCATCCTGTTGACCATGTTTAGCCTTCTGTGCTTTGAGCTCTTCTTCTAGAAAGAGCATTTCAACGCCATGGCTGGATTCGGACCTATTCAGCTTTTCGTAGGTTGCCTCCAGATGTTGTGCTTCCCTTGAATCCTTCTCAAACCTTCAATCCTTTAAAGATCAGTGTAAGCCTTCATGTTCTTTTTGAACAAGGCTAACGTTTTCAAGAAGTCCACATTTTTCTTCAAGAAGTCCAGCAAGATTTGGAGCCAGCTTTTTTTCTCTTCCCACGTAAAGCCTGCTACTAACCGACTGAAAACTTCTCCAGAAAAGTGAGAGAACAGCAAAAAATCCAAGAGCTGTACACATCACCAACTCCCAAGGAAAGCCATAAGGAAGATGGCCTGGCTTCATGTCTCCAGACAATGCTGCCACAACCCTGGGTGCTTCTTCCAGAACCACCCACTAGTATGGCTGAGAGGCAGCCTTTGGCTCCTCCATCATGCCAAGATGGCTTTGGCTCTTGCCACCACAACCACAGCCTGACCAGGCAGGCCAACACAGGCTGCGGACACTCAGGTGTGTTTGGTCAGGAACTCAAACCTGCACCAGGCAACGGAGCATACCACTGTGAGCCCCTTCAGGGGCTGAGCTTATGGCGGGTGGTGGGCGTATGGCGGTTGCAGCCATGAACAAGGGCTCCCAGGAGCCTTGTAGTGCTCCACTGCCCATCAGGGGAGTCTTGTCCCCTTCCCTACCCAGTGCATCCTCAAGTGCCACAGGTTTAGGTCCCTCCCACACCAGCCAGATAGAATTCCTCTCCATGCCACCCACCCCTTGATTTGGTTTAGGCCAGGCCAAGGCGGGGCTTAGTAGGAAGATTCCATCCAGTCATCATAACACTCAGTTTGATGTCACTCAAATTCTAAAGCTGTCTAAACTGTTCAAACAGCTTTTATGGCCTATATTTGTATTTGTGTCGCTTGCCTTTTGTTTTAGTGACTCAGTCCTTTCCCTGCCATTGTGCTCTCCCTATTTCCTTCCTTCCTTCCTTGCTTCCTTCCTCCCTTCCTGGTTTTTCTCCTTTTCTTCTTCCTTCTTTTCTACCTCCCTCCATCCCTGCAACTTTGCCTCCCTCCCTTCCAAATTTCTCTCACCCTTCCATCCCTTTTCTTTTCTTGCAGTGTTTGGGGTGAAAGTCCATGGCTGGCCGGCCCCAAGCTAGGCAAGGTCACTGCCACTAAGCTACATCCCCAGACCTGCTGACACTTCCTATGCAAGTAATTTGAATTATTTCTAAAGAAAAACTCTCACATTAGTCTACTTTCAAAGTAATTTCAGAAGAGTTGCTAACATGGGTACAAATCGGTTATGAAATGTCATTTCTGAAAAGCACAGCACAGCTAATGTTCCTATAAAGAAGGAGTTGAGAACTTTAGTTGTTTTTCATGTCAGCATTTCTAGACTCATATTTGTTGAAAAGTCTTCAAACTCTTCTTTCAGATGTTCTTTTCTTTGGACTTTTCATGGGCTTGAAAACATCTAAGGAAGCTGGCTGGTCCTTATCAATATATAGCCAAGAGAAGGATGGATATGACTCTCTGAAATGGATGTAACTCCTGAACGTGAATTATATTGTTGATGTTAAGACAAAGAGTTCATGGCTTGATGTACAAAAAGGACATCCAAACATATTGTTTTCCTCCTGAGTTAACACTTGAATTGTTGATGAGTCACCTATGAGGTTCAAAGGAGAAGATGCACAAGTAATCACTGGTTTTGTAAGATTTCAAGTTCAAACCTATAGGCCACCATGCCTGATTAGACCTGTTGTTATTTACACTTATGTGGCCAGAGCTGCATAAGTGTCTAAAAGTGTCCAAATGAGAGTAGTTTAGTTTCCTCTACAGCAACTGTATCAAAATACTGGCTTTCAAGTCAATTTCCGTATCCTATTTTTCATCTGAACAAGCAAGTCAATAACACTCCAGTCATAGGAAGAAGAATATTCTCTGTTACATTGGTATTCTGACCTTTAAAGGACAATAAGGCGACCCTGGTGTGCAAAGAATGGAACTCACTGAAGGTGTACTTTCTTTTGGTGCATGACACTTTCTAGGTTTTACACACTATATTCAGGAACCAGCCACAACAAATAGAAATAGCACTCAATTTGTAGTTCAAAAAAGGACACTTGTGGCTTAGGGAGAATTTCTTTCTTCTGAAAGTTTTTTTAAACAAGATGAGAATAGAAAAGGAGGTATTGAGAACACTAACTAAAATGCCTATGCTTTGTGGAATTATCAGCATTCATCAATACATGTGACAAAAATTTGTCATTGCATTTGGTCCTAACCTGTGTCAATATAGATCAACAGAGGCATAGTAAGAAAGATAGCTGTTATAGATCAACAATGCGAAGGAGTTAATCTGCCTTATTGGGTTCATATTGCCACTCTGATGGCACTTTCTGTTGTCTCTCAACAGAGTTGCAAAGCACTTTCCCTCTGAGCTGGCCACTCTGTTATTTATATAGTGGAACCAATCAGTTTACCAACTGTGAGGCCTTTTCTTCCTTTTTTCCTGCCCACTGCATGCTTTTTTAATTCAGCTGTTTCTACAAACCTCCCTAATCCTGATCTTTCCTTAGTCCTTATGGTTTTTTTAGTGTTCTCTTTCCTCATATTCATGGAGTCTTGTGTACGGATATTATACCTGGTTCTATTGAACTGTACTTAAGTATTTCTCACCTCTGTGCTTGTCTTACCAAGTCACACCTCAAAACATACTAAAACCCTTTGAATTTGTTGTCAATTAACATTTTGAAAACTCTTTAAAAACTGAACAACTTCACATGCAGCCATAGTCCTCTTGATCTGCTAGTACCTCCCACTACTGACATTGTAATTTATTGAAATATATAGTTCCAGGCCCTTTTTATATATTTATATCTATGTATCTATCTTTCTATCTATTTACAAACATAACATGGTATTCTGAAAATATCGTTCTACTTTTGGAGCTCTACATTGTGTTTTTCAGAAGCAGGCCTATTACACAGAGCTGAATCAATGTTACCTAGATTGAGTTTACACTGATAACTGCACTGTAATTCACATTACAATGTTCTACCTACTAATGGACATTTAACTTATATCCAGTCCTCACTACCCATTAAGCAATGGATAAATTTTCAAGGCAGTGTTTTCCAAAAACCAGTTAGTAAAATGAATTGAGTAGTTTTCAACCAGAAATTAGCTTCATTGCAGTTTACTGGTATAAGACCCAAACTGTATCAGCATCTATTATCCAATAGGAGTACAGGCAGAAGTCATTCTGGATAACAATCAGTGAGGGATCCTCAGTCCATTTTATACCAACCATGGCTGCAGACCTCCATCCACTCATTTAGAGCAACTGATGTTTTATGCTGGCAAGGTAGGGTTGCATATAATACTTATTTCACAACAGGTGAGACTCTTGAGGGAAAACAGATCAATTAGATTTATTAAAAGTGTAGATTTTCTTTTTCAAGTCCCCAATTTTTCTCCTTTCAATTAATTGTGGCCTCAAGTATCAGGCAGATTCTTCACTGACATTCAAATGAGATAATGCTGCTTCTTATTTTTAAGTAGGGGGCTATACTCCTGAACTTATTCTAAATGTCAATGCATATTTTATACACACACACACACACACACACACACAAACACACACAAACAGGCACACAAAACTAGAGCATATTTAACACTTGAATGAAGCTCTAACTACTAGTTCATAATTAGGGTATTTTTAAATAAATGTTCTGTATTTGTACTGGGAAAACATTTTTCAAAGTGTGGTTTCTGGATTGGTCCAGGTTGTTGAATTTTCCCTGTCTCTAAATAAAATAAATACTACATAGGGATGGGAATGTGACTCAGTGGTTGAATAAAATCTGCAACACTCTAAATAAATAAATAAAAGACAGTAAAATTCTAGTTGATGTAAAACAGACTTAAAATACAAAGTGAACAAAACATTAAACATTAGATACTTGTTTCTCAATGTGTGTCCACTAAAATTATTTGTAACAAAGTACAAGTCTAGGAAAAAATATATTAGCACTGCTATTATCTTTATATATTTTAGCTTTCAGATGATTTTGCTTTTGCAGAAGGAAGTCCAATGAAGTTGAAAAGGAAGATAAATGATCAACAAACACATTTGTTTCTCACTGTCCTTGAGTTTTATTTATATAATGTATTATTTATTGGTAATATTTTAAGAGGAAGACAAAATGGGTGATGCTTCTGGGTGAAAGAAAATACCTCAGAGATGTGTGAATATCTAGTCTATGCAGAATTAACAAATTCATACTTAAACTGCATTTCATACTTAAACTGATTCTTTCTCATATTTCAAACATGCACTGATGCTTTGACTCAAGTTCAAACATAGGTTTGTTGGCTGTAACAAATGAGAGGTGTTGATATTGGGGTGCTGCATATGGTAGAGGCAGGAAGTCAATGAGAAGTCTTGACCTTCTGTTCAGTTTTGGTGTGAACCTACAATTAATATAAAAAATGAATTTCACTTGAAACAAAAATGAGAAAATAAACAAAGATCCCTAAATTTTCAGCAGTAGATAGATTGCTAATTAAATTACAGTGAAGTCAAGTGATGTACTGCACTCGGTAAAATCATGAGCACCTATGTCAGTGACAGTCAACTCCAGGAACTGACTTGTGTGCAAAAATAAATCAAATTGCAGAAGGAGGTACACAGAATTATACCATTTATATAATATTAAAATATTCAAAATAATTCTATGTAAGCCATTAGAATGTACATGTATCAAAATTCTGAATCAGTTTCCACCAATGATAACACTACACACTACATAGAATGGTTACTCATCTTTTCGGGGTGAGGCAGAATGAAATCAGTTCTGGATGCATAGTTGAGTTCAACTCTGTATGCAATGATTTACTTTTTACCTGAGTCTTAGAACATTTTTGTTTTAGAGATTTTTTTTTCTATGTTTTGTATTTCTGAGGTATTTCATTAGAAAACCACTATGGAAAATGATACTTCATTGGCAGTCAGAATATTTTAAAAATAAGAAGTATAGTTCAAGTAATTAATCTAGGAAGTTGTGAAGCTATGAAACTTTTCCTTTTGTTGGATTTACATTTTGAGGTTATCTCTTAAAACTGTAGCAGAAAGTGCTAAGATTGCCCCCGATTTCAAATGCTGTCACAAGTGGTAGATTTTCACCTTAACTGCTGATTGGTTATAGATTAAGTCTTCCCATGTATCACATGTATAGTTAAACTATCTGTATTTCTACTACATTTGTTATATAATGTAATAACTTCTTATAAGCAATAGGAAAACATTGCCATAAAACTCAGAGTTAAGCTTGTGTTTAAAACAAAATCTCTATATTCATCCATTAAATGAATATTCATTCAACTATTGAGTGTTGACTGTGTGCTCAGCATTGTCCAAAGTCACGGTGAAGGAGCAGTGATGGAGATAGACTTAACATCTCATGATTCATATTTCTTTGTAGTGGATGGAGACAAAAAATCAATTAAAACAAAAATTGCAATGAGTGGTCAGTACCATGGAGAAAACTACAACAAACAAGGTCCTGGAAGTAGTGGGGTAGCCCAGCTGAATGGCAAGGTGAAAGGCCTCTTTAATTGCTGAATAGCCACAAGGAACCTTTCACTGGGTGTTCAGATGATAGACATTTTAGGTTCATAGAATGGAGAGTGGAGAGACTGAAAGAGAGTGGAAGGTGAAATTGAATGAGGACTGTTCAAAGGACATAGCACAGACAGCCTTGTCAGAGTCCAGTGGATGAAGGGACAAGTGGTACAAGAACAGAGATAGGAGCTGATTATTAAGGACTTGGATACTGGAATAAGAAATTTGTTGCTTAAGTTCAGTGAGTGTCATTGGGTGATTGAAAGGAAGAACATTATATGACCTGGTTTATGTTTTTAACTGATATTTCTATTGTGGTATGAGAGGGAACTGGAGAAACAGGAGTTGGTAGAAACTCAAATTAGGATTCTGGTAGAGGCAATAGAAGTAGTTGGATTCAGAGTTTTTTTCATTGTATATTACAGGTGAGGGAAAAAGAAGAATTTTAAATTCTTAATTGAAGAAGAATCAAACCGCATTGTGAGATGAATGTAACAGGTGGAGACAACATGGGTTATGAAAGACCCATGGGGAGTTCTGTTATGAGGTGTTAGGTTTCTGATATCTAGAGAAAGGGTCGAAGAAACAGTTGATGTTGAGAGGAATGCTAAGGAGAGGCCCTTGGTAGAGGTCTTCACATTACATTATTGTATCTACTATCTTAGGTTTGAGTGAGAGTTACTGGGGGAAATGTGCACTTACAGGAGATTAAAGGGATCAACTCACATGCTGTGGAGGTGGATCATAGGAGAAGGACAAGACAAAACTGATGCTTGCATGCATACATTCTTTTTTTCTTTCTTTCAGTCTTTATAAGAATCCTTATTGTATAAGCTAGATTAATGGACTTTAAGTTTAACAATGCACAAGATCATTGGAGGTTAAATATAAAGAGTATAAACAGTTTAATTTTAGTAGTGATTATATTTTTTTTTGCTCTAGACATTAAAACATACCTGATGAACACATGCAAAAGTATGAAATATCACTTATGGAAATAGCAAGTGAATTCATTTGGAAAAATCAAGAATACAAAAGAAACAAAGCATTAGTCAAGAAAGCATAGGAACACATATGCCATTATAGTCCTATTTTCTATGTGGGAGAAGAAGGAAGAGTAAAACTAATGTGATGCTCCTGTGCAGATATAAAAATACACAAGAGAAAGATGATTGGCTTACAAAGAAAAGCAGAGAAAAATTAAAGAGGCTGACCCCTGGACTCAAATATTTAGAGAGAAGGCAGGAGGTGATCTTTAAGTTTTTCTACAAGCAAGTGCAGGAACAGAGTAGGCACATGCTCTGTTGTGTTAAAGTTGTATCATAACTTCTACAGAAGTTAAAATCATCATCTATCACTTTCATCATACACTACCTACAGAAAAGTAAGGTAAATGTAATTGTTGGACTTAGCTTTACATACTCTAAAACTTAGGATCAGTATTTCAAAAGGTTTTTACTGGATTCACACTAATAGGAATAAGTTTGAGGCAATGTAGCTGTTCTTAAATACTAATGATGCCTTAGAAGAGTATTCTGGTACTCATATGAAGAATCTTCCTCTGAAAGTGGAAGTTAAGTAATTGGCTTCTTTAAAAATGTTATGGTTTCTGTATATGACAATGGTCTTTCACATACATAGGAATTATGTTTTCTTCAGGAGCAAGTTCCACCATTTCCTGAGCCAATCAGATTGAGCTAATCAGATTATTTGTTGTGATAGTCATTCATCTGTCACTTGACAACAGACATACATTCATCAGCACTCCCACTACCTGGAGGCAGGTATTGTGCTTGGTGTTGCAACAGAATAATGCAGAGTTGCAGTGCCTGAGCTCCAGAGTAGGTCATGCAGCAATTCTGACCATTTGCTGGCAATCTGCAAAGATTTTTTGTTTGTGGTTGTTTCCAAGAGGGGGGGAGGGAGACAGTGTGTGTGTGCATGTGCGCATGTGTGCGTGCATATTTTGTCAGATTATCAGCGAAGTTTGGGGAAGGGAAAACAAAAACAACTAACACAGGAATCACTGGTGTAGGTTTTAGATGTATGATGTAACTGAAGTACTTAGTTTTCTTTTTATTTCAAAATTTCCAGCTTCTCCTCTCAGGATCACAGACCCTAACCTGGGCTCCATTGACTTTATTCTGTTTTCTCTGTGCTTGTATTGCTCTGAGAAGCTGGAACAACTTCAGCAACATAACAGAACAGCATTAACTTTTCCTATTTAAAAGGAAAAAATATTTTAAAAGTTGATCTTCGTCTTCTGTGTCTTGTGTACCTCTGTGAAGCTGTTCACTGAGTGTGTGAACATTCTCAGTGGTTCTTCTATTGGTCAACATTATGATGCTGTGGTGTGATTTTTAGAGTTTTTCACTTTGTAGCTCTATATAGGTTTTTATTTAATGATAAATTGAGTTGATCTTAGTCTAAGGTGTTAAAATGCTTACACTTTTCTTTTTCCTTGTCTTTATTTCTCTTGTAGAATGAATGAAGAGTTACATTGACAGGAGTGTCTTTGCCCTGATGTGGCTCCTGATGGACGTGTCTTTAGAGAGGAAGGAAACAGTTAGCAGTGAGGCTAATCCCTCCTAAATACAGAGCAAAATTTCAAGGTGATGTTAATAAAAAGGGGAACGAATGATACACAAGAAGATTGGCAGCTGGGGTCTTTGAAAAGTAAACTGTCCCAAAACTCTACCACAGAGAACTCTCTGAGCTGCTCCAACCTTTTTGCAGTGCTGGGTTTCTGCATCATAGAGGGTTTTCTGAGGCTTCTATGATGCTCCTCCAACCTCCAGTAGTTCACAGTCAAGACAGATCAGGGACTAGACCAGGAACCATGTCCCTAGGAGATCAGTTACAAGCCTGTGAACTTTGACATGTTCTGCTGAGGTTTCATTGTAGGTTGTGAGTGTGTAGTGCCCTCCTATGGGCTTTTTGGAGACACTTTGAGAGCATACTTGGTGTTGTCATATGCTAAACAAAATGAGTTTATTTGAGTGGCTCCAAAGATGATGGATGCCATCGCTGCTGAAAAATTGCTAGGATGTAAAGTCCCCACTGAAGGTTGAACCTGGAATGATGTTCAGAGAATAATTCCCTTTGCTAAGATGTTACCCATCATCTTAACTTCTCAAGTTGAAGTTTATGATAGAGTCATTCTTTTTTTCCACCATTGTTTACAATTTTTGCTTGTTATATATGACAGCAGAATGAACTATACTTCATATTACACACATAGAGTACAATTTTTCATATCTCTGGATGAACAAAAAGTAGAGTCATACCATTCATGTCTTCATACATGTACTATGAGTAATAATGTCCAGCTCATCCCTGTGTCTTTCCTACACCCATGCACCCTTGCTTCCCTCCCTCCCCTTTTCTCCTTTGTCCTATATCAAATTCATCTTTTCTTCCATGCTTCCTTTTTTTGTTTTTTCTTCCTTATTTTCACCCTCCCTTCCTCCCTTCCTCCATCCCTCCCTCTTTCACTCCCTCCCTTCCATCATTCTCTGTACCTTCACACCTTTTTATTTTCTTTCAGTGTTGGGGATTACAGTTCAAGTCCTTCCACATGGTAGGCATGCTCACTGCCATTGAGCTATATCCCCAGACCTGCTGACACTTTCTATGCAAGTAATTTGAATTATTTCTAAAGAAAAACTCTCACATTAATCTACTTTCAAGGTAATTTTAAAGAGTTGCTAACATGGGCACAAATCAGTTAAGGCACATCATTTCTCAATAGCTCAGCATAGCTAATGTTCCTAAAAAGAAGTAATTGAAAATTTTAGTTGTTTTTCATGTCAGTGTTTATAGACTAGTATTTATTAAAGATTCTTAAAATCTTTTTTCAGATGTTCTTTTCTTTTGACTTCTCACGGTCTTGAAAATACCTAAGGAAGCTCATCATTATAAATACATAGAAATGAGAAAAATAGATATGACTTTCTGAAATGGATTTACCTCCTAAAGATAAATTATGTTGTTATGAAGATAAAGAGTTCATTGCTTGATGTACAAAAAAGACATCCAAAAATATTTTTCATCCCTAGTTATGCTTGAATTGTTGATGAGTAAGATATGAGGTTTGAAGGGGAAGATGCACAAGTAGTCACTGGTTTTCTAAATATCTCTACATGCATAACAACTTCAAAGGAATTAGGCCACCATGCATGATTAGACCTATTGTTACTTATGCTTACGTGGGCAGAGCTATATTAGTGTCTAAAAGTTGCCAAATGGGAGTAGCTTGTTTTCCTCTCCAGCACCTATATCAAATGACTGGCTTTCAAGTCGACTTCCCTGAGCCTTTTCTCTATCTGAACATGCGAGTCAGAGTCAAGAACAATTTAGTCATACTAAAAAGGATACTCACTGCAACACTGTTGTTCTGACCATTAAATGGACAATAAGGTGACCTTAGTGTGCAAAGAACAGGACTCACTGAAGGTGTACTGCCTGTTGGTGCATGACACTTTTCTAGGTTTTACTGGCCATGTGGAGGAACCAGCCCAAAAAACTTGAAATAGCACTCAATTCATAGTTTAATAAAGGACACATGTGGCTTAGGGAGAACTTCTTTCCTCTGAAAGTGTTTCTTCAAAAGAGATGAGAGTCGAAAAGAAGGTATTGAGAACACTAAGTAAAAAGGCTGTGCTTTGTGGAATTGGCAGGATTCATCAATACATGTAACAATGCTTTGTCATTGCCTTTGGTCCTAACACGTATCAGTGTAGAGGAACAGAGGCACAGTAAGAAGGATAGCTGGCATAAAACACCAAGGTGAAGGGGCTAAGCTGCCTTACTAGGTTTACTTTTTTCACTCTGGTGGCACTTTCTGTTGTCTGTATAAACAGAGTTTCCAAGTACTTTCCCACTTAGCCGGCCTCTCTGTTATTCATACAGTTGAACCACCAGGGAGAGATGGATCAGTTTACCACCTGTGAGGCCTTTTCTTCCACATTTTCTGCCCATTGCATGCTTTTGTTTTTTTCAGCTCTTCCTAAAAACCTCCCTAATCCTGATCTCTCCTTAGTCCTTATGATGTTTTTAAGTGTCCTCTTTTCTCCTGTTCATGGAGCCATGTGTACAGATATTATACCTGGTTCTATTGAACTGTACTTAATTCTTTCTCACCTCTGTGCTCCTTTTACCAAGTCACACTTCAACACTTACTGTAACCCTTTGAATTTTTTGTCCATTGTCATTTAAAAAAACTCATTAAAAATTGAACCATTTCACATGCAGATACAGTCCTCTTGATCTGCTAGTAACCTCCCACTACTGAGATTTTAAGTTATTGAAATATATACTTCCAGACCATTTTCATATTTTTATTTCTGTGTATCTATCTGTCTATTTGTCTACCTATTTACAAACATAACATGGTATTCTGAAAGTACCGTTCTGCTTTGGAGCTCTACAATGTGTTTTTCAGAAGCAGGCCTATTACACAGAGAGAAATCCATCTTACCTAGATTGAGTTCAAACTGGTAAGTGCACTGTGATTTACATTATATTGTTCTACTTACTAATGGATATTTACATTATATGGAGAACTTACCCCCTCTCCCATTAAGTAAAACCACAGTGGAGAGACATGTAGATGCCGTTATGAACATATTGATAATTTTTCATGGCAGTGTTTTCCAAAAAACCAGTTAATACAATCAATTTATTTGTTTGCAACCTGAAATTACCTTCGTTCCAATTTACTGGTATAATAACTGAAGTATATCAGCAACTATTCTCCAATAGTAGTTCGGGCAGAAGTCGTTCTAGATAACAATCAGTGCAGGATCCTCCGTTTATTTTATACAGCCCATGGCTGGGGACATCTGTCCACTCATTTAGAGCAACTGATGATTTATGCTGGCAAGTTAGGGTTATTTAAAGGACTGATTTGAAAACAGGTGAGACTCTAGAGGGAAAGAAAACAGACAGATTAGATTTATTAAATATGTAGACTTTCTTTTTCAAGGCCCAAATTTTTCTTGTTTCAATTAATTGTGGGTCAAGTATCAGGCAGATTCTTCACTGGCCTTCTAATATGAAAAACCTGCTTCTTATTTTTAAAAAGGCAGTTGTAATCGTGCATTTATTTCTACCTCAGTGCATGTTTTACACACACACACACACACACACACACATCAACAAACACAGAATTAGAGCATATCAAATAAAGCTTTAACTACTAATTCATAATTAGGATATTTTTTTTAATAAGTGTTGTGTCTTGGTCTCTACTGGGAAAACATTGTTCAATGTGTGTTTGGTGCAGGTCAGTGAATATTCACTTGTTGGCAATGATATGGAAATGGAGAGTAAGAGTTAAAAAAATTATTATACTAGGTTGGCAGAGTCAGAGAATGGAATCTAAGAACAAGAAATTGGGGAATTTCCTCGTTTCTTCATTTCAGTGTCCAATAATTCATGTGTATTTTACAAAAGTCTCCAAGAAAAAAAAAATCAAAGATGAGGTCAATCCCCACATCAGTGAAACACAGCAGAATGCAATTCTGAATTTCATACAAACAGTCATAAAAAAAAGACAGGGGCTAGAGTTTTGGCTCAGCACTAGAGTGCTGGCTTCCCACTTGCAAAAACCCCTAGTTGGATCCTTAGCACCATATGTGAAATGAATGAATGAACCAATGCATGAATGTATGATGAATTAATTAAAGGTATAAGGAGGAGGAGGAGGAGGAGGAGGAGGAGGAGGAGGAGGAGGAGGAGGAGGAAAAAGAGAAGAAGATAACAAGGAAGTTGACAGAAGGGAAAAAGGGAAGCAGAGTGAGTTTAAAGTGTGGTTTCCAATTCCCAAATGTTCCCTGAGATCTTCATTTTTCTTTGTATTTGAGATCTCTTGTTTCCATGACATGTTTAGGTGTGTTCTCTCATTTACTCTTCCCATGATCTAGTTATTCTGATATGAAAAAACTAGCTGATATGCCAAATCAGTCTGTAAATCAATGACAATTTTTCATTAAGCCTAAAGTCACTTCACATTTGCTACAGTCATACTAAATACACTTCTTTGTATAAAGGGACTAACTTTGTTGGGAGTTTCACATATATTTCCATCAGCTAGATTACAGGTACCTAGAACTCCCATTGTTGTTTATGTAAT
The DNA here is from genome assembly GCF_047511675.1 of Marmota flaviventris. Taxonomy (NCBI): domain Eukaryota; kingdom Metazoa; phylum Chordata; class Mammalia; order Rodentia; family Sciuridae; genus Marmota; species Marmota flaviventris. The sequence continues at coordinate 147,792 of NW_027287687.1, read as the reverse complement.
AGTGGCTTCATCAGATTAAATGCTGTACTCTGGAATAAAATAAAATAGGAATAATTTACTCATAAGATTCCTATGTAAACCATCTTTATTTACAATATTCTATCTTTAGAATTATAGTTCAATTGAGCTTCAATTGGAGCCAAAGTATATTCAATTACTGAAGTAAAGGCATTCACTTAAAAACTAAAAATGAGAGATAAGTCAAATTACTTTTGAAGAGATTGCAACAACATCAGGTTTCTTCTTTGGTTCTGGATGTTGAGTAACAGGCTCATTTGCAGGTGGAAGGAACCCTTCAGAATGCGGGGGTGGGGGGACAAATTCCATCTCTTGGGGGGAGGTCATGAGAAAAACAGCTCCCTGCATAGACATTTTGCATTGGAAATGGAGTGAGTGCCGGGGCCGGTGGAAAATACTCTCCAGGTTCCCATACAAGTTTCCTGGGAGAGGTGGAGGAAAAAAAGGTCCTCTTCTCATGAAATGACTCCTTGGGTCAACTGGAAACAAGGCACCTCTGACTAAAGGGAAAGGTGCCAACACAGAGCCAGAGCCAGTTTCTTGGTTTTCAGCATGGAGAGGTGAATCAGGCACATCGGAGTCCCCGAAATCGGTTATGGTCTCCTTTCTACTGGATTGCCATTGTGAAGACATAGGCCCATCCCCTTTATCTAAAGGACACATATTCGTACTTCTGAGTTCGGCTGGTCCTGATGGTATACCACAATTTGAGAAACGTCCATCTTGCATTTGTAGAGAAAGACATGGTTCAGAAGAATATGGTTGGCCTGGTGGAGGGATCACCAGCCTGCAGGCCTGTTCCCATGGAAAAGACAGGGGCCCAGCGCCAGAAGGTGCTATCAGAAGATCAGTGAACTTGTCACAGCTGGATTCTCTTCCTTCACTTCTATTCACATGGTCCAGAGAATTCTCTGAGCCCCTTGAGCCTCTTCCTCCTCCCTATGGAGTGAAAGGTGAGAGTGTGAGTGGACCATTCTTTTCAAAATGGGGAGGTGTCTTTAAGATGAAGGCTGACCCATTGGTGAGGTCCCATTTGGGGAAGGCTTTCTGACCAATGCTGAGTTGGAAACATCCAGTGCATCATACAGATCTTTTTCTACAAGTTCAAATCTAAGCTCTTTCTCAGTTAATTTTTGTCCATTGTGAGCATTTTGTTTCCTGAAATAACTGAGGTTTCTTTCAGCAATCCGAGCTGCCAACTCTCTAGCATGTGCTTCTTTCTCAGAGGAAATAATCTGCCCCAGACAGGAATGAATGGTTCTCTCCAAATATTGGCTCGCTTTCTGTAGGTGTCCAGCTCTTCCATTGTATGGCTCATCTTTTCTTCGACTTTGGAAAGTTTCTCCTCTTGCTCCACCCAGTAGTTTTCCTCCACTCTTAATTTCCTGTGCAGTTTCATCATATTTTCTTAATAGTGTTCCATCATGACTTTAAAGTTCTTCTGTAGGGTCTCTCATTTTCACTTTGCAGCTGTGCATTTTCTGACTGCAAAGATGCCTGTTCAGTCTGCAGACTTTTAAGGTGTTTGGTAAGGTCTTCCATGGTTTCCTCCACTTCAGATGAGAAAGTACATTTTTGATTTCTTTCTCCTTCCAAGGTTTCTAAGGAGGCCTTTAGCTTAGCACCATAAACCAGTTTCCTCAAAGCTCCTTTGGACTCATCATCCAAGTGAGCACCAATTTCTGGTTCACTCGTCCTTCCCAATAACAGGTAACCAGCATCCCTTTGGGCTCCCATGCTTGGAGAAGACCTATCTTTCATCATCAGCAAGCATTCACTCGGAGACCCCATGTGATTTTCTGTATTCCTTAGAACTTGAGAACAAGCAGCTACTTTAGAGTCCTCCAATATGATTTTTGCTTTATATTGGACCCCTCCTTGTTCCCTCTGTGCTTCATCTTCTCCTTGTATTGTTGGACTCTGCGTTTGCTGAAGTTGGGAACTTTCATTCAAAGCCTCTTAGATTGCCAGCTTCAGTCCTTCCTCATTCACTTGAAAGAGTCTCCAGTTTGTTTTAGCTTCAGCTATTTGTGATCTGAGGGATTCAGATTCACCTTGGAGGGACTGTATCCTTCATGATATATGTGCCATCGTTTCATCCTGTTGACCATGTTTAGCCTTCTGTGCTTTGAGCTCTTCTTCTAGAGAGAGCATTTCAACGCCATGGCTGGATTCGGACCTATTCAGCTTTTCGTAGGTTGCCTCCAGATATTGTGCTTCCCTTGAACCCTTCTCAAACCTGCAATCCTTTAAAGATCAGTGTAAGCCTTCATGTTCTTTTTGAACAAGGCTAACGTTTTCAAGAAGTCCACATTTTTCTTCAATAAGTCCAGCAAGATTTGGAGCCAGCTTTTTTTCTCTTCCCACGTAAAGCCTACTAGTAACCGACTGAAAACTTCTCCAGAAAAGTGAGAGAACAGCAAAAAATCCAAGAGCTGTACACATCACCAACTCCCAAGGAAAGCCATAAGAAAGATGGCCTGGCTTCATGAATCCAGACAATGCTGCCACAACCCTGGGTGCTTCTTCCAGAACCACCCACTAGTATGGCTGAGAGGCAGCCTTTGGCTCCTCCATCATGCCAAGATGGCTTTGGTTCTTGCCACCACAACCACAGCCTGACCAGGCAGGCCAACACAGGCTGCGGACACTCAGGTGTGTTTGGTCAGGAACTCAAACCTGCACCAGGCAACGGAGCATACCACTGTGAGCCCCTTCAGGGGCTGAGCTTATGGCGGGTGGTGGGCGTATGGCGGTTGCAGCCATGAACAAGGGCTCCCAGGAGCCTTGTAGTGCTCCACTGCCCATCAGGGGAGTCTTGTCCCCTTCCCTACCCAGTGCATCCTCAAGTGCCACAGGTTTAGGTCCCTTCCACTCCAGCCAGAGAGAATTCCTCTCCATGCCACCCACCCCTTGATTTGGTTTAGGCCAGGCCAAGGTGGGCTTAATATGAAGATTCCATCCAGTCATCATAACACTCAGTTTGATGTCACTCAAATTCTAAAGCTGTCTAAACTGTTCAAACAGCTTTTATGGCCTATATTTGTATTTGTGTCGCTTGCCTTTTGTTTTAGTGACTCAGTCCTTTCCCTGCTCTTGTGCTCTCCCTATTTCCTTCCTTCCTTGCTTCCTTCCTCCCTTCCTGGTTTTTCTCCTTTTCTTCTTCCTTCTTTTCTACCTCCCTCCATCCCTCCAACTTTGCCTCCCTCCCTTCCAACTTTCTCTCACCCTTCCCTCCCTTTTCTTTTCTTGCAGTCTTTGGGGTGAAAGTCCATCTCCGGCGGGCCCCATGCTAGGCAAGGTCACTGCCACTGAGCTACATCCCCAGACCTGCTGACACTTCCTATGCAAGTAATTTGAATTATTTCTAAAGAAAAACTCTCACATTAGTCTACTTCCAAAGTAATTTCAGAAGAGTTGCTAACATGGGCACAAATCAGTTATGACAAATCATTTTTTTTTTTTTTTTTTGCAGCAAAATGTATTTAATGGTGAAAATTTGGAAAGACATAATTTGTGAATCATTAATGAGAAATACAGTAGAATCTTGAGCAATACCAAAACACATAAAATTCGAATTCACTTTAAATTTAAGTATTTAAACTCCCTGAAGGCAATAATCACTGCCAATATAGGCTTCACAAAATCGTTTAATTTCTTGCAATTTGGGGATTGAACCCAGGCCTTGTGCATGCTAAGCATGCTCGACCCCAAGCTACACCCATCTATCTATCTATACGTTTTCTGCTTATATACATGTGTCTGCATCTACTTCAGTACCTGACTTCCTGCTCTCTTTGAAAATAAATTTTATTGGAATGCAGCCACACCTATTTGCCTCTGTATTTCTTTTCTTTTTTTTTATTTTTTTATTTGTAGATGGACACAATATCTTAATTTTATTTATTTATTGTTTTGTGGTGCTGAGGATTGAAACCCAGTGCCTCACATGTAAGAGGCAAGCACTGAAGCCAGATTTAAAGTTAGGTAGTCAGTGTAGTTAGATAAATTGGGTCTAATATCGAGTGAAATCTAAAATGGAGGCCGTGCGGAGAATGACTCAGGGAAAACACAGGACAACTCATGGAATGTTAATGAAGTCCCAAAAAGGCCCTAGGCCAAAGTCCACCTCAAAGAAAGGTTAATGAACAGCCCCCAGCAAAAAGGTGCTGACTCAGAAGTCCTTCCTGACCAGATTACTTCTTTGGCCCACCTGTGTCCCACCCCTTGGTCCTTCCCACCTACATTCCATCACTGAAAGAACTATAAAAAGGGGAGACAACATCCCTTCCACGGATTCCACCTCTTGGGTCCCCTTCTTCCTCCGGGAGAAGTCTTTTCTGCTGTCCTTTAATAAACTTCTAATTTCTACTCTGACCTTGCCTCGGCGTGCTTCTTTGGTGTTATTCTTCAACATTGGGGAAGCAAGGACTCGTCACCGGTCAACAGCGGTAACAGCACTGTACACTGAGCAACAACCCCAGGCCCTTGCCTCCCTATTTTTATGGCTGCTCTCAGTACCATGGGGAGGTGTTTAATTGCAACCGAGGCTTTGCAACTAAAAATACGTAATACCTGGTGCTTTACAGGAGAAGCCCCCACCCCATGCACCAGAGTGCAAACTCATGGACATGAGCTCCCAGGGTGCAGACATCTCTGGGGCTGTTGGCTGCCATGTCCCTAGTACCCGGAGCAGGGCCTGGCACAGGGCAGATGTTTGGGAAGCATTTGAGGCGTAATGACAGGGATCTTGGTTGCTGCTGGTGATGCACATTACTGTGGTCCTCACACTTCATGGTTTTTTTTTTGTTTTGTTTTGTTTTTTGTTTTTTTTTTTATTGGTTGTTAAAAACATTATAAAGCTCTTGACATATCATATTTCATACATTAGATACAAGTTGGTTATGAACTCCCAATTTTAACCCAAATACAAATTGCAGAATCACATCGGTTACACATCCACATGACAAATCATTTTTGAAAAGCACAGCACAGCTAACGTTCCTAAAAAGAAGGAGTTGAAAACTTTAGTTGTTTTTCATGTCAGCATTTCTAGACTAGTATTTGTTGAAAATTCTTCAAACTCTTGTTTCAGATGTTCTTTTCTTTGGACTTTTCATGGGCCTGAAAACATCTAAGGAAGCTGGCTGGTCCTTATAAATATATAGCCAAGAGAAGGATGGATATGACTCTCTGAAATGGATGTAGCTCCTGAACGTGAATTAAATTGTTGATGTTAAGACAAAGAGTTCATGGCTTGATGTACAAAAAGGACATCCAAACATATTGTTTTCCTCCTGAGTTAACACTTGAATTGTTGATGAGTCACCTATGAGGTTCAAAGGAGAAGATGCACAGGTAATCACTGGTTTTCTAAGCATGCAAGTTCAAACCTATAGGCCACCATGCCTGATTAGACCTGTTGTTATTTACACTTATGTGACCAGAGCTGCATAAGTGTCTAAAAGTGTCCAAATGAGAGTAGTTTAGTTTTCTCTACAGCAACTGTATCAAAATACTGGCTTTCAAGTCAATTTCCGTATCCTATTTTTCATCTGAACAAGCAAGTCAATAACACTCTAGTCATAGGAAGAAGAATATTCTCTGTTACATTGGTATTCTGACCTTTAAATGACAATAAGGCGACCCTGGTGTGCAAAGAATGGAACTCACTGAAGGTGTACTTTCTTTTGGTGCATGACACTTTCTAGGTTTTACACACTATATTCAGGAACCAGCCACAACAAATAGAAATAGCACTCAATTTGTAGTTCAAAAAAGGACAATTGTGGCTTAGGGAGAACTTCTTTCTTCTGAAAGTTTTTTTTTTTAAACAAGATGAGAATAGAAAAGGAAGTATTGAGAACACTAACTAAAATGCCTGTGCTTTGTGGAATTATCAGCATTCATCAATACATGTGACAAAAATTTGTCATTGCATTTGGTCCTAACCTGTGTCAATATAGATCAACAGAGGCATAGTAAAAAAGATAGCTGTTATAGATCAACAATGCGAAGGAGTTAATCTGCCTTATTGGGTTCATATTGCCACTCTGATGGCACTTTCTGTTGTCTCTCAACAGAGTTGCAAAGCACTTTCCCTCTGAGCTGGCCACTCTGTTATTTATATAGTGGAACCAATCAGTTTACCAACTGTGAGGCCTTTTCTTCCTTTTTTCCTGCCCACTGCATGCTTTTTTAATTCAGCTGTTTCTACAAACCTCCCTAATCCTGATCTTTCCTTAGTCCTTATGGTTTTTTTAGTGTTCTCTTTCCTCATATTCATGGAGTCATGTGTACCGATATTATACCTGGTTCTATTGAACTGTACTTAAGTATTTCTCACCTCTGTGCTTGTCTTACCAAGTCACACCTCAAAACATACTAAAACCCTTTGAATTTGTTGTCAATTAACATTTTAAAAACTCTTTAAAAACTGAACAACTTCACAGACAGCCACAGTCCTCTTGATCTGCTAGTACCTCCCACTACTGACATTGAAATTTATTGAAATATGTAGTTCCAGGCCCTTTTTATATATTTATATCTATGTATCTATCTTTCTATCTATTTACAAACATAATATGGTATTCTGAAAATATCGTTCTACTTTTGGAGCTCTACATTGTGTTTTTCAGAAGCAGGCCTATTACACAGAGCTGAATCAATGTTACCTAGATTGAGTTTACACTGATAACTGCACTGTAATTCACATTACAATGTTCTACCTACTAATGGACATTTAACTTATATCCAGTCCTCACTACCCATTTAGCAAAACCACAGGGGAGAGATATATAGATGCTGTTATGAACATATAGATAAATTTTCAAGGCAGTGTTTTCCAAAAACCAGTTAGTAAAATGAATTGAGTAGTTTTCAACCAGAAATTAGCTTCATTGCAGTTTACTGGTATAAGACCCAAACTGTATCAGCATCTATTATCCAATAGGAGTACAGGCAGAAGTCATTCTGGATAACAATCAGTGAGGGATCCTTAGTCCATTTTATACCAACCATGGCTGCAGACCTCCATCCACTCATTTAGAGCAACTGATGTTTTATGCTGACAAGGTAGGGTTGCATATAGGACTGATTTCACAACAGGTGAGACTCTTGAGGGAAAACAGACCAATTAGATTTATTAAACGTGTATACTTTCTTTTTCAAGTCCCCAATTTTTCTCCTTTCAATTAATTGTGGCCTCAAGTATCAGGCAGATTCTTCACTGACATTCAAATGAGATAATGCTGCTTCTTATTTTTAAGTAGGGGGCTATACTCCTGAACTTATTTTAAATGTCAATGCATATTTTACACACACACACACACACACACACACACACACACAAATAGGCACACAAAACTAGAGCATATTTAACACTTGAATGTAGCTCTAACTACTAGTTCATAATTAGGGTATTTTAAAATAAATGTTCTGTATTTGTACTGGGGAAACATTTTTCAAAGTGTGGTTTCTGGATTGGTCCAGGTTGTTGAATTTTCACTTGTTGGCAATGATATAGAAATGGAAAGTGAGAGTTTAAAAATTTTTATACTAGTTTTCAGAGTCATTTTATGAGTATCAAATCTAAGAATAACCAATTGTGGAATTACATCTTTGTTTTTTCAATTCAATGTCCTAAATAATTTATGTGTATTTTACAAAAGTCTCCCAGAAAACTAAACAATGACTAGGTCAATCCTCATATCAGTGAACACAGCAGAAAGAATTTCTGAATTTCATGAAAATGGTCATAAAATAAAAAAGGGGCTGGGGTTATGGCTCAGTGGTAGAGCGCTCCCTTAGTAGGTGCAAGGCCCTGAGTTGTATCCTCAGCCCCATATGGAAATTAATTAATTAATTAATTAATTAATTGATTGAAGGTTTAAGAACAAGGAGCAGGAGGAGGAGAAGGAGAAGAAGTAGAAGAAGAGGACAAAGAAGATAACAGAAGGGAAAATGGGAACAGAGCGAGTTTAATTTGTGGTTTCCAATTCTAAAATGTTCCCTGCAAACTTCGTTTTCCTTTGTTTTTGAGATCTCCGATGTCCATGACATGTTTAGTTGTGTTTTCTGGTTAACTCTTACTATGCTCTAGTTATTCTGTTATGGAAAAATTAGCTGACATGCCAAACAAGACTTTAAACCAATGAAAATCTTTTCTTAAGCATAATATTACTTTCATATTTGCTACCATATTACTAAATACACTTCTTTGTATAAAGGGACTGCCTTTGTTGGGAGTTTAAAATATCCACAATGGCTAGATTCCAAGTACCCAGAAATCCCATTGTTGTTTATGTTATAGTGGCTTAATCAAATTAAATGCTGATCTCTGGAATACAATAGAATAGGAATAATTTACTTATAAGATTCATATTTAAACCATCTGTATTTACAAAATAGTATCCTAAGAATTATCGTTCCATTTAGCTTAAATTATAGCAAAAGTATGGTCACTAACTTAAGTAAAAGCAGCTACTTAAAAACTAGAAATAAGAAATAAGTAAAATTACTTTTTTTGAGAGAGAGAGAGAGAGAGAATTTTTTAAACATTTGTTTTTAGCTTTCAGTGGACACAACATCTTTATTTTATTTTTATGTGGTGGTGAGGATTGAACCCAGTGCCCTGCACATGCCAGACAAGTGTGCTCTTGCTTGAACCACATCCCCAGCCCCAAATTAATTTTGAAGAGGGAACAAAGACATCAGGTTTTTGTGTTTCTGAATGTTGTGTAGCAGGTCCTTTTTTAGGTGGAACAAACCCTGCAGGGAACTCACTTCTACTTTCAGAATGCAGGGGAGGGGGGAGGAAATTCAGCTCTTGAGGGCATGTCATTTCCAGCATCAGCAACTTAGCAAGGCCATAAGCAATTCAATGAGGCCCTGACTCTAAATAAAAACACAACAAAGGGCTGGAGATGGGTTTAGTGGTTTAGCTCCTCAGGGTTCAATCCCTAATAAAATAAAAATAAATAATGTGGTTGAACCCAGAGAGGAAGGTCCCATTGGAATCCATTTAAATAGCTATATGCAGCACTCAGATGTTGTTCTCATGAGTCTTTGGGGTCCACAAAAATAAATCTATGAAAATAAAGAATCACATCATAAGAGGTCATGTATATTCCTTTAGAGAGAGGCCCATGTTGACCATCTATCTATTTTCCTCACTTCAATATATAGAAAATCTTACTTCCAATGAGGTATCATGAGAGCAATAAATGTCTAAAGTCATTTTGAAAAATTGAGTCACAGGAGTATGAACGTGTGAGATGTGTGTGTGGGTGTGTGTGTTTAATTTTTTTTTCTTTGGTACCATGGATTGAAACTGAGAGGCACTCAACCATTGAGCCATATCCCCAGCCCTATTTTGTATTTTATTTGGAGACAGGGTCTCACGGAGTTGCTTAGTGCCTCCTAGTTCCTGAGGCTGGCTTTGAACTTGACATCCTCCTTCCTCCTGCCTCAGTCCCCCAAGCCACTGGGATTATAGGCATATGCCATCTTGCCCAGCACAAAAGTATCATTTTGGAAAAATAAGATAAGTCATGAATTTAGCATCAAGAGGTATCTTCACCTAGAGTATTGTAATATGTGAAGTGTGGGAACTGGGAACAGTGACAGAAGTCAAAAGAGAGATCATGAAAGACTTGCATTGATAAAACACGTTATAATGTCACAAAGGTCACATTTCCATTCTTTGGAGAAAGACAACTTATTCAGGAAAAGGTACTGAGACCATTTTGAAGATGCCTTATGATGTAGGTAAGAACATGAAATCCAATCAATGTTGGGTGCAGAGCAGGCTGAACTGTGTTGTCTGCAGGGCAGGCTGAACAGATGTTGGCTGCAAGATAGCCCACGCACTCAAACCCCCCTCTATCTGGTCCTTTATCACCTGTTTGTCTCAAGTCTGAACATTCAACCCTGCTCAAGGCTGAGCACTCAACCCCCCTTGGGCCAACAAGGTAGCTTGCAGACCCAGAGGCCCCATTAGATTTGGGCTATAAAAACTCCCTCCTGCCAGGCCCCCCTCTCTCTTGCTATCTCTCTTGCTTTCTCTGTCTCTCTCCTGTGTGCGCTTCACTCCCCCCCCTCTCTTTCTCTCTCTGTCTCTCTCTTCTTATTTCTTTTCTCTTTGTTGCACTGCTGCAATAAAGATCTTTTGGTTGCTCTGAGTGTTGTGGTCACTTTCCTTTCATTGGTGCTGAAACCCGGGAGAGGGTTTAAAACCCACTTTTGGGTCCCTCTTCCTTTGGAAGTGCCACTCACTGATGGCCTGAACCCATTTTCTCAACTGCCAGAACTCCATACACCACCGACCTTCGGTTGGTGAGTTTCCCCTTCCTGGAGTCCTAAACCCAATGGTGGTGTCAGGAGGATTTGACTGTTGATTGTCCGGCAAACCTCTTTGCCCACCTGCAGGGAGGAAAACACCCCACCACAGCCTTTAAGGCTACGGTGGCCCTCAGGGACTCCTTCCTCGGGCAGAATCGACTCCTGGGTTCAAAATTATTCCCTTCCCTTCCCAGCTGGTAGTTTACCAGCATAGGCTTTGTAGGTCTCCCTCAAAGGACTCTGTAACCTCCAGGGACACAAAACAAAAATTTGAACATCACACCCCACCCAGACCTTCATGGTCTTGGTGGCTCTCCTAAAGTCCTATTCCTCACCTTCAAGACTTGGCCGCCAGAGAGATGCTTACCCTCCCCTTCCTTCCTCTTCCCCTGTCTCTCTCTTTCCAGCCCTGGGAGTATCCGGCCTCTCCAGGAGGGGTACTGAAAAGCCTTGGCCAAGGTCTCCCACGGGTCTGGCTCCATCCAGGACGAAAGCTTCGACTGTCAGGATTCGGTGATGACCAATCTCTGCAGCTCGAACCTGCCACTAAGGCACTCCTGATTTTTGGCTCTAGTGGGGACGCCCCTTTTGACAATAAATTAGTTTCCCCTACAATGCCTCTTGGATAACCTCAAAACCCTCTCCTTGACACCAGACATCAAACCCAAAAAATTGATCAAATATAGCACCCAGGCCTGGCCTACTTATCCCTTAGACAACCAAAGCAGATGGCCCTCCTTTTGGGTCCCTGGATCCCTGCATTCTAAGGGATCTCTACAATTACTGTGAGCATTCGAAAAAATGGGTAAAAAGCTGCTATATCAAAGCTTTCTTCTTGCTTGTGCTCTCTGCACCTCTTGCAGACCTCTGCAAATTCTTCTAGCTTGCAAACCAACACCCATAACCACTGATCCCCAATCTTCTCCTCCTCCGGACTCATCCACTACTTTTGACCCTACTGATGAATTTCCACCCTATCGCCCGGCTCAAATAGGTCCTCACCCTCAACCTTCTGCCCCAGCCCCTCCACTGTCTCCCCCACCTGAACAACCTGACTTCTCCTCTCCACTCACTAGATCAAAAACCTAAACAACCGCCTTTCCTCAAACCATTGCCTCTTTTCTGAGGTAGCAGGTACTGAAGGAATCCCTTCACCCACTCACTCCTCTCTTCTTCTGTCAGTGCCCACACCAGGTCCCACCAGGTCCTCTTACCAGCTAACCCAAAGCTCAAAGGAGCTAAGTAGAGCCCTCAGACCCCTATCAGAGATCTGGTGAAAATGGCCTTTAAAGTTGCTTTGTCATCACTGAAAATAGGTTACTAAGAATTGTCCCTTACAGGCTTTTGGGGATATTCACTCCCATCCTTCCCTCTGCTCTACCTGTTCTACTGTTCAAGTTTTCCTTGCTAGGGAAAATCCTATTCTTTTACATCACTCCTTCCTCATTCTCAGATCCATTGAGCTGCTCTCAGCCCCGCCTTCCCATCTTCCCCTCCTTACCCAGGCCCACAGAAAAGTCTTAACTGACCTTCTCCAGAAATCCTCACCATAGCTGATTTTAGGACTTTCAGCAAAAGAATCTCTACAAAAAAGTTTAATGTAGATAAACTTCCAATTTTCCTGTTGCCCTGTTTTACTTGGTCACTGGCTGGAAAAATCAGCACTCAAAAAGCTAGACACCCCCTTACTAGTTTTTCACAAAATATGTGAACAAGACCTCTGGCTTTGAGCTGGGGCTTCACAGAGAAGGCTACGTGTCTAAGATAAGGAAGTTACCAACTGGGCTCCCTGATAACAGTTGGTGGGGGTGGGGAGGGTGGGGGGAAGAGGAGAGAAAGGGAAGAAATAGCTCTTCCCCTCCCAAGTGTCCTTGAAGGGTTAACTTGCCCAGAACAGAAAAAAAAAAAAGCCTGTTTTTTTGTGAACTTCTGCAGACTGTGAACTTCTGAGCCCTTTCCCTTACATGTTGGGTACAAAATTCTGAAACAACCTAAATTTGGGGTTCAGGGGATTAATTGATTACAACAGAAGCTGTGCCTTCTGAATCCGGTTGCAACCAAATAAAACTGTTTCCCTATCTTCAGTGCTATCTTAGGTGTCTTGCCTTGTCCGTCCCTACAACGGTATAATTCTATGCACTTAAACATTGTTCATGTTTTCATGAAATGGTCAACAGATGTGATTAATTGTGTACTGCAAATAACAAAATATCTCTTGTTAAAATGGAATAGTTTGCCTAAATTCAGAAATTTACAAGGATTGTTTCAAAGTGTGAATAAAAAAAGAGTTAACACATAGGAAAGAGAAATTAGAAGGTTCTAGGTATGGATTTAATAGAAGGAAAATGTGTTTCTGGATAAGAGAGTCTATTAAGTAAATAAGAGGGTTTAAGCAAGTGATGAAGAAAGTCTGTGTATGCTGGCTATATAGGTTTAAGTAAGTGCTAAAGAAGGTCTGTATATACAACTATAGCTAAACAACAACTGTTATTTTGTAATATTGTAATATGTTATTTATTTAAAAGCTAAACTTGATTAATATAAAAACATCAATAATAATTGTGGTACTACTACTCTTCTTTGTATATTAAATGTGTTCATATTTTCCAGGTATATGTCTTTAAGATAGAAGCTTTAAAAAATTATATCAAGCTGATGTTCTCCAAAAGGTTGCATGGTTATTTTAGGCTTATAAAAATAACTTATTGGAGATTTATTTATATCATTTAATGTTCTATAACTGGACCTGTTATCAATAAGATTAATATAAAGTTCTATACACTGGGTACAATTTAAATGTAATATCATATTGTGTTAGCTAGTATTCATGTGACATCAAGCAACAATATATGTAAACTTTCTAAAATAATATTAAAAAAAAAAGATCAGCTTCAATACTAGAACACTTTACCTAAGATTTATAAAGAGCCCTGGCTTACCTGAGATAAGGCTATGCCTCCCATCTTACTACATGTAAGAATGACTCCAACATAGGCCAAACTTCAGCTAAAGCCCAATACTCTTAATTTAGGGTGAAACTGACTTTGCTGGATGTTTATGATCAAGACTTAAAGTTAAACTAAAATGGCCAAGAAAACCAATATTGGGCTCTGGCCCTCTGAGTCAGTCTGAATCCAGGGAACAGGCAACTTCTCTAAAGAGCTTTGCAACTCTGGGCCACATAACCTCCTGATCAGGGAGATTAATGAGACCACTAGAGAATGAAAAGCCAATCAGTGCACTTGCTGTGAATAGGAGGGTCATTGGAGACAGGAGACATCCCTGATGCTTCCAAGGGAAGCCACATGGTCAAGCAAGACCTGGACCCATCCTAGTGCAAATGGCACTAGCAGAATTAAGAAGCTGCTCTCAAGTTCCCTCACAAGTGACCCCTATGGGGACTCGGCTGACTCTTGACAATAGATAGAAACAGTCAATTTTGACCACTTGATCTTAAACACCTACCAAAAACAGTTAAGCCAAGACACAGTCATTCCTTGGAGTAATAAAGGACAAGAACAGCTAGAAAAGAGGAGACCGCAACTAAGCCCACAGGCTCCATGGGGAATGTTCAGTCAAGTATGGCCTTGGCTCCTCCCCTGCACAGGACCCCTATTAGTCCTCTCTCTGTTTCTCCTAATAGGACTATGTCTATTAAATTGCCTACAGAATTTCATGCAAGATCAGATACACAAATTCACCAACAAGCTGGTCATTCAACCACTTCTTTAAGACTACCAGCCCTGATGCCCAAGATGGAGATCTACGACTCATGACCAACTCCTCTGGCTCCAGAGACTCTGTGCCCATCTAAAACCCTCTCTAACCCCTTTTTCCAGTTTTCACAATCACTCTTTCACTTCCTAGGAATGAGAACTATTCTCCAGCATGTCCACTCTGTTTATTCTGTCTGCTTAACAGTATCCCCACAAGGAAGCATCAAACCTAAACTCCCCTGGTACCACCATATCTCCCACCTTAAAAAGGCACTTGTTCCAAATGTCCAGTCCTGGACTTCCACCATGCCCACCAAACTCAAAATTTTTCACCAACCCTCTTCTTCTTTTACTAATCATTATTCTCTCTCAAGTTTTTATCTCAGACCACAGATACCGCTTCTACATCCAAGCGACATGACACCAGGATGACACCACCTCTCTCAGTTTATGGGTCAAGGCGATTGCCCTTCCACTGGCGGCAATCGGGCTGTCACCCTTAACATTACTGGATTCAACCAAGCCACCTCCAATACTTCCTACAGTCCCTGCTAGAGGACCAGTGGCTGATACCAAGAATCTCCTCCATCCAGGACTGGTTTGATGCCATCGAGGACTTGTGGCTTCAAGGAACTTTTATGGACTTTACCCCTACCACAGTAGTTGTCTGTAGCCACTGAGTGTTATTTCTGGCTGCCCTGGTGTTCTCGGACCTATCCCCCGAACATTCCTCCACTTCCCCTTCTAGGTCTAACACCGCCCACCATTAAGCAGGAAGTAGCCAGAGGACTTTATGCCGTCCCCCATGTCACTTAGAAAAACAAAAAGGGAGGAATGTTGGGTGCAGAGCAGTCTGAACTGTGTTGTCTGCAGGGCAGGCTGAACAGATGTTGGCTGCAAGATAGCCCACACACTCAAAACCCCTCTCTCTGGTCCTTTATCACCTGTTTGCCTCAAGTATGAACATTCAATCCTGCTCAAGGCTGAGCACTCAACCCCCCTTGGGCCAGCAAGGCAGCTTGCAGACCCAGAGGCCCCATTAGATTTGGGCTATAAAAACTCCCTCCTGCCAGGGCCCCTCTCTCTTGCTATCTCTCTTGCTTTCTCTGTCTCTCTCCTGCATGAGCTTCCTCTCTCTCTCTCTCTCTCTCTCTCTCTCTCTCTCTCTCTCTCTCTCTCTCTCCTTCTTTCTTTTCTCTTTGTTGTACTGCTGCAATAAAGATCTTTTGGTTGCTCCAAGTGTTGTGGTCACTTTCCTTCAATCCGTATCTCATATAGACATTAAAATAAACTCCAGATGCTCTGATAAATTAAATGTATAAATCATCAAAGTCCAGGAAGAAAATAAATGAGTGTTTACACTATATAGGAGGAATTCTAAACATAAATGTGGAGAGCAAGAAGGGAAATTTGGTTACTAATGCATGTATGTGTATGCAGGTATGTTTGCCCATGTACACACATACATCAGCATACATTGCTCTTGTACTTTTCTGGTGTTCACATAAATCTATGAAATAATCAAATTCATACAGACAAAAAGTAGAATGGTGGTTACTGGCATTAGCAACAGGGAAGTGGCAAGATAGTATTAAAGGAGGACAAGTTGAATGGGTGAGTAGAAAAGTCCTGGGGATGAACAAAGGATGCTGATGGCTGCATAATACTGTGATTCTCTTTGGTGCTATAGAACAATACTCTTAATAACTCCATACACATAATAACAATGACACCCTTGGAGAGGAAATGACAGGTACTATAGCCCCAATGAAGCAAGGGGGCTGGCAAGGCCCTGCAGTCTCCCAAGGCAAGCTGTGGAATTACAAGTTTTTGTGGTCCTTGTGGGACCGCATTGGGCTTTGGGTTATCCATCGAGCAAGATGGGAAATCATAGGAAAATTTCACATTATAGGGTTCCACCACGCGGCCTGCACAATGGTTTCATTAATGAGGTTCTTGGCATAAAGTTAGTTAGAAGAGATCGAAATAAAACACACAGACTCAGTTACCTTATTTCTATTTCCAGGTCCGAGACGGCTCCCCTCTCTGGCTCCAACCTCTAACCGCCCAGCAGGGCAGCAAGGATTACTCAGGGCTAGCAGGAGAGAGAGAGAGAGTGAACACGCCAGGGAGTAGCCTTTTATTGGGGAACAAAAAATTCAGGGTATAATTCCATCCAATGAAGGTTGAGGGGGGACTGCACTCCAAGGGCAGGGTCAGTGATTGGGCCCCCGGGGTCAGTGGTCAGTCACACCCCCACACGGACGGGTTCTCTCATCAGGAAAGGGCCGGGAAAATTCCGACACAGCCAGAAGCCCCAGACCCTTAACGGGAGCCGCCCAGTCACGTGTCAGGATGGCTTCCCACAATAGGGTGACATGGTCTGTCTTCTTTTTTTCCCATTGTATTGAAGATGAGTTTATTCTAGCCACATGTTGACCAAAGTCCTAATTTCTGATCTACTTTTTAAAAATTTCCATTTGCTTTCATGAGTTATCCAGGACAGTAGAGTGCATTGATGCACTTGGAGAGTTCCTATATCAATTGTTTTTTTTTTTTTTTTTTAAGCCCCTGTGGCTGCTGGTGAAGGAGCAGAGTGAAGAGGCCTATTTAGGCTTGGGGAGTGCCAGGAGGAGGATCCCACACTATGCAGGAGGCAGGATGGAGCCAGGCCTACCTTGGGGTCAAGCTCTGCCCTGGAGCCAGGCCCCAGGGAAGGCCCAGTTTCTACCCGCCACTGCCTGATGCCTGTAGATCCTTTGGCCCTGCCAAGGACTGCCTTGGCTCATCAGCAAACATCCTTGGGAGCTCAGGATCTGCCCATATCTCCCACAATGACATGAGGCAGCAGCCTGGGGAAGAAGGTCGTCAAGGGTCCATCCCGCCTTGGGCTGACCCCTGCCACAGCTCAGACTCAGCCCAGGAATGACTCTGCCCACTGTCAGATGCCCTCCAGAGCTCAGTCTCTGCCACGCACCGACTCCCCCTACTGGTAGACACCTGTCAGAGTTCAGCCCCAGCCCAGGTCAGCCTTGCTGACAGGCGTCAGAGCCTGGCCCAAGGTAGGCCTGGCTCCGACCCACCACCAGCAGACCCCCACCAGAGCTCAGGCCAGATGCAGGACTGCCTCTTCCCACTGGGAACACATTTTTGAGTCTTATTTGGGCTTGTGAGTTCCAGTATATCATTGTGTATATGTTCTGCCTAATAAGATGACTCATTGTAATACAAATATACAGTTTAATTAGTGAGAAGGTTATTTTAACCCTTATAAGATGTGAATTCAGACATGACACTCTGAGTAGCTTGTACCTAAGAAGACTGTAATGCCTCAATGTATCATACTCTGCTTCTTTTCTTTTTGTGTGCCCCCTCCCATAATTTCCTCTTTCATTTGCTATGCTTTAATCTAGCATTTCTAACTTTATATAATACCCCTCTCACTTTTTACATGCACATAGTATATCAGAGAGTTTTAGGCATTCTACATGGCATCTTTTCCTTGTTATTTATATCATAAGGAAGAATCTCAAGTTCAGAGAGTTTTGCTGATTTACCCTACCCAGATCACACAGTAGCCAAGAATCAGGCCAGGATTGCTGATACCGTTCTTTTAACTACATCACAACAAACAGTCTCAGCATGTTTGTTGAGGACTGTTCTCCTGGTTGCAGGAGTTCCACAATCAGAACATGTTTAATCTTAGCATATATCAATGAAAGATTAGCTTAGTAGTTATCTATTCCATCAAAGTCTTAGATGAATCATGACAATAAATGTGAAGTGCTCAGAATAGTAACAGGCAGAGTAGATAAAGTGTAACATGAAAAATTTTATCATTTTAAACATTTAGATTCTGTTAATTTGCTCAAAAAGTAGACAAGTGGTTAAAAGAGATTCTGTGGAGACACAAGTTGGAGGTTATGCTAGTAGTGAAAACCCAGATCAAAAGAGAAAAGAGCAGATTTTTTTTTCTCTTGTGGCACATACTCTTTGCCATCTATACTATGAGGTCACAACTGTGACAGTGGTTAGATCTGAGGTAAAAATGGCCTAAAATATTCAAGTCTATCCAGAAATTATTTGTAAGCTTGTTATAGTTAATTACAAAGCTTATTGTGCTCCAGATATAAACTAATAAACCCAGGGGAACTCGGATACTGAGTCACATCCCCAGCCCTATTTCTTATTTTTCTTATTTTTATTTTTGTATTTTATTTAGAGACAGGGTCTCACTGAGTTGCTTAGTGTCCCACTTTTTGTTAGGGTGGCTTGTACCTGGTGTTCTGCTGCCTCAGCATCCCAAGGCATTGGGATTACAGGTTTGTGCCACCATGCCCAGCTTAGTGAGACATTTAAGAAGAAACGTTTAGAAAATGAAGTTGAAGTGTGACATGACTTGCAATGTTTCTGGAATAACATTTAGAAGACTCTTTTGTGTTTTCCTTAAGAGTGAAAGACAAAGCCATGTCCTTTGGGGAAAATACTTATCACAATAGAACTAGGTGAAATGATAGTAGGCAACTGATAAGAACTACCGTGCATTCCTGTGCCAGTGAATGTTGCAGGGAGACCCTGTTAATGTGAAAGAAGTGGAAAAATGTCTCCACATCAGGAGATGGATTGTGTCCATTCTTTTTCAACCATGAAATAAGGAAGGGTCACTTTTCTTGACACTCTAAAGGAGAAACAACAGATGAGAGGTTACCAGTAGTGAATGTGTTCTTTGGTACCAGGAACCCCTGAAGAGTATGGAGATTAGTGAAGGAAATGGGTATGTGGAATGACTCACACAGTTGACCAGTTGACTGGAAATAAGAAGCTGGGGGTAGTTGACAGAAGTAATTAATCCCCTGTGTGGTGTTCAGTTATCAACAGGGAAGCTCCCCTGTGGCTGATATAAACTGGAGCCAGAAGATAAACTCTACATATTATTTCATAATGAGGTGTAGGGTTCCTGTATCATGGTCTTTTAATCTTGTGCAAAGCATATAACAAGGAGGGTGAGTCAGGATTGTATGATTAGTGCACATTTAATTTTTTAAGAAATTTCAAACTGCCTTCCACTGTGTTTGCACTATTTTGTGTCTCTGACCATCATGAATGAAAGTTCCATCTCAGCCTTTCCAGCATTTGGCCTCCTCACTATTGGAATTTCACATTTCTAATATGTATTCAGTGGTATCTTATTATTGTTTTAATTTCCTATTTCCTAATATGTTTGAAGTTTAGCACCTTTTTATATTTTTACTTTTTATCTGTATATCACATCTTGTGTGGCATCTCTTTACATCTGTCCATTTTTAAAAACTGTGTTGTTCGCTAATTATTGTTGAGATTTAAGGTATTTTGAATAATTTGAATGAATCTTTTGTGAGAGTGATTTGCAAATAGTTTTCTGGCTTGTCTCCATTTTTTGTTAATATTATTTTTCACAGTGCAGAAGCTTTTGATTTTAATTAATTCCAACTTAAGAGAATTTTCTCTTTCATGAATTTTGCCTTTAGTGTTTGTATCTACAACATTCAAACCTAAGGGCATTTAGATTTTGTCCCATTTTATCTAGAAAGTTTTATCCTTTGGGGTTTATATTTATGGATGTGTTGTCTTTTTAGTTAATTTTTGTGAGATGTGTCTAGAATATTTATTTTAATTTACATGTTGATATTCAGTTTTTCCAGTACCGTTTCTTAAAGAGACCATCCAATATGCACTGAAGATTCTCTCTCCTTTATTAAGAATATCTGTGGCACTGTGAATTTACTTCTGAGTTATCCTTTGGCTGCATTGTCTTTTCTTCAGAAAATGTCATACTATCTTGATACCTGTATCTTTATAAATCTTAAAGTTTGATGGTGCTCATTTCCTGTTTCTTTTCTTCTTTTCCAGTATTATGTGGGAAATTTAGTGTCTTTGCTTTTCTATGTAAATTTTAGAACCAGCTTGTCAATTCACAGTTCAACTTATATTAAAAAATATAGTAATAATATTAGTTAAAACTTAGTTGACAAATAATAACTGTTCATGTTCATATATAAAACATTTTGAAATCTTGTTTGGGATTGCATTGAATCTGTAGATCAAATTGGGAATAACTGACATCTTAACAATTCTGAGTATTTCTCTTTATAAACATGAATATTTTATTATTTTTTTTAAATTAACAAATTGTGTTGCTTTTCTCACATTGACCATATTTCATTTGACTTAACAAAAGTATTTCAGTTCTGGGGGTCCTAGTGTAAATGCTATTGCCTTTAGGTGTTGTTGGGGGGCAATTGAACCTTAGGCACTTAACCACAGAGACACATCCTGAGCATTTTTTATGTTTTATTTTGAGACAGGGTCTCACTAAATTGCTGAGGCTGGCTTTGAACTTGAGAGTCCCCTGCCTCAGTGTCCTGAGCCTCTGGGATTACAGTTGTGTGTCACCACATCTGGCATGCTATTGTGTTTTAAATTTCAAATTCCCCTTGTTCATTGAGAGTATATAGGGTGTATGATTGACTTGTGCTCCTACTGTAACCTAAATCCTGCAACTTAGCTATAATAGTTTTTCAGTTCCAGGAGTTCTTGGTCAATTTCTGGGGACTTTCTCCTATAATCTATGAACAAAGGCAAGTTTTATTTTTATTTCCCATTATCTGTGTGTATTTCCTTGTTTTATTTCTCAATGCATTACCTACCTAGGATTTCCTATAATGATATTGAAGAAAGTGATGAGAGGTCTCATATTTATTTGCCTTTTACTTGAGCCTAGCAGGAAAGCTTCTAGTTTCTCAACATTGAATACAGTGTCAGTTAAGTTAAGGAAGTTTCTAATTAACTTTTAATTTAATGAAGCACTTTTTAATGAAAAAGTTTTGGATTTTGTAAAATGCTTTTTCACATCTATTGATATGATCACATTAATTGATTTTTACATATTAAACCAGAATTGTGTGTGTGTGTGTGTGTATGTATGTGTGTGTGTGTGTGTGTGTGTGTGTGTATATAAAAATAAAGTATACTTAGTCCTGGTACTGTATTTCTTTTTTAGTGATATTAAATATAGAATTTTGTGTGAATTTGGTAACATTTTGTTAGTGATTTTTGAACTTATGTCACGAAAGATAAAGCTCTATAGTTTTCCATAATAGCTTGTTTTGTTTGGGTATTAGTGCAATACCAGCTTTGTAGAATGAGTTAAGATAGATTTCCTCTACACCTCTAAGAAAGATCGTAGACAATAAAATTTCTTTTTGAAATGGATGGTAGAATTTACCAGTGAATGGATCTAAGCCTGAATTTTTCTGTTTTGGTAAGAGATAAATAATTATTTCAATTGTTTATATATATATATATATAGGCAGGCATATGCATGGGCTCTCCCTTGTCCAGTGAGAAGGTCCATGGAACAAGAAGAGGAGGGTGTGGCTGCTGAGTCACTAATCAAGACCTCCAGAGACCAAGCAGGAATCAGGTCTGATTTTATTGCACAGTTACCATCTATATATACTCAGGCAATAGCTAAGCACATTACAGGCAGCCACCAATGCAATGTCTGCTAACTGTCCTTGCAAGGACCAATCTAGGAGTGGGCCTTGGAGCAAGTAAAGGGACTGCAACTTGTGGCTTCATGCCTGGGGCTATGCCTACAGGGTAAGTGGCCTGCAACTCACACTCCTAGCATGAGGGGAGTGGCCTGCCACTCAGATTCCCTTAACGTATACCGTGTATGCAGTACTTTATGCACTTGTCCCCACAGGCCTATGCAATTTTTTTCTTGTGAGATTTTGGAATATTATGTCTTTACACAATTCATTCATTTTACCTAAGTTATCAAATCTCTGTACATAGACTTGTTTCTAATATCCCTTTTTGGTGCATGCAATATGTATGGGAACTTTATGCTTTATGTTGGTAACTTTCATTTCTGATATTAGTACAGCCCAACCCCCCATATCTCCTTTTCTATTCTCTCTTTCTCTTTATTTCAACCTGACTAAAGATTAGAGATTAATTATTAATGATCTTTTAGTCTTTGTCTTCGAATTTCTGTAGTTGGAGTATATAATTCTATTCATGGATATTTTTTATCATTCATCCTCTGAAGTGTTTTCTAACCCTCCTGGTTCTATGGTTTGATTTCTGTTATTAATCTTGAGAACTTATCCATTTTTAGCTTAAAATATTTCTTTTGTCTTTTTTTTTCCTTTCTTCTTTTTATGTTATTTCTGTTACAATCAGTGATACCTTTTTATTTGTTCTACAACTTTCAGATTTTTTTTGCACTTTTCCACTCTTTTTTCTCTTATATTCTGTTTTGGAATATTATATATTATATTGGCATTTCTTCAAGCTCACTCAGCCATCTCTAGTCTACTCCTGAGCCATCAAAGATAGTGTTTATTTGTATTAGAATGTTTTTATTTCTAGTATGCCTGCTTTATTCTTCCTTATATTTCCATCTGCCTGCTAATACGGTCTGTTTTTGCAGTTTATGTACATATTTTTACTAGATCCCTTATGATTTGAGTTATGGTTAGTTTAAATTCACACTCAGACAGTTCCACACTCCTACCATATCTGAGACTTCTGGCACTGGGATGTGACCTTCGCAAGTGTTTCTTTTTCCTCTCATCATTAGGTATGACAGAAAGGCTAGGCAGGACTGTAGTATGGTGTTTCCTTTTTCTCAGTTGACTGGGTTCTAGAAAATTTCTTGTAGGTTAAGGTTAAAGTATCATAAATAGTTTCTCCTGAAGGAAAACTTCTTTATAAGAGTAGGATGCTCTGTCCATTTTCAAAATGACTGCTTATTTGTCCCCTTGCTGGAAGCAAAGGGATTTTTTTCCCCAGTCTTTTCCATGAGACCATGCATGGTGGGGCTCCTGGTGGAAAATGTCGCAGAAGTCCACAGACTTTTTAAACCTCCCTGGAGATTTTGTTTCATTTTCATATTTGCTCAGTATTCTGCCCATCAATTTGTCAGTTTTCCTAATTCAACTACATAGGTATTTCAGCTTCTGGACTTCTGCTTTAGCTCACTGTGATTCCTGTATCCACTGTCTGTCTCTTTTGTTTAGTGAGCAGTCACTTGTGCTGCAACCTCCGTTGCATATCTAAGAAGAGTTATTCAGCTTCAGTTTGTTCAGTGTTTTTCTTCTTGAGATGATGGGTATGATGTTTTCCAAGCATTGTATATGCTGGAAGGAAACCTGGAAGTCTTAATTTTCATCTTTTAGAAATAGAAATAACATTTAAAAAATAATAAAACCTATGAAAATTATAATTGGGAGTTAGCATGGGGAAATCTGCAAGCTTTAAACAGGGTCTTGGAATTAGATTCAGTAGCTATGATGCATATCTTACTTTTTGTAAGGTTTTCCTTTCATCATTCAAAGTATTTATACCCCAGTTTCCTTATCTTTTATTTAAGCACTAAGTTAGTTAAGGGAATGGCTTTAAACTGTATATAAAAACTAATAAGCATGAGTAATGATTGTGATTGTTATAATAGCCAGGAATAAAAGTACAAATAAAAACAAATCCTTAGGATTTCCCAAGTAAAGCAATAATATAACTAGTGTCCTTTCTTGTGAGTACATTTTATGATAGTTTTACATACAAGTAGGAGAACACTTAACAGGGACTCAAATGACAAGGTTACTCATGATTAATGCAACAAAAAATTTGGATTTTTTCTACACTGACTCTTTTTTCCTGGAACTTAAATACATTCAAATTTTTTATTCACTTGCAAAAAATCTTCCATAGATTCAATGATTATGAGTGACTCAGAATTCAGACCATTTTCATCATGCGTTTCAAAATTTTCAATAAAGGGTTTCAGGGCTTGTTGTCATCAGTGGCACAATAGTCAAACCATTTTCATTGGATTTAAGTGCTTTTAGCTTTAGACCAACTTTTATTTTGTCTACTCGAAGTCATGGCCTTGCTTAACTGTACAGACAGGGAAATTTGGTGGATTTGAATATATTCTGGCACACACTACTCCTCCAATCAATAAATAATAGTAGCAAAGGAGGACTACAGTGCATCAATACACATAGAGTATATCTCTTTTTTGGAGGGGCTAGAGATACTCCAAATTCAGGTACTAGCAAAGGAGATGTAGGATTATCTTTGGTTTAATTTTCCTTTGACACAACAGTGCCCACACTGATCATTAGGATGGTGAAGATACAGATGATGACTGAGGGTGACGGTGTATAATGATGATGATGTCGATGGTGGTGAGGACAATCATGATGGTTACCAGGTGTGTACTTGTGTGTTGCCCATTAGATTCTAATTTAATCCAGAATGTGAAATTCAAAACAAAGATAGAAATGTTAGGTGAAAGAAATGTGAACTATAAATTACCAAAAATTATATGGAGAAGAATGATTGACAATCTTTTTGGAGTTAATTTATTTTTTGGTACATAAGAGGACTTCAACTGTGAGAGACTTGATGGGGAAAAAAACTCAGTTTAGGATAAAATTATTCTCTGGACAGTTACATTTATTATCAATTTTAGGATGCTGTTCTACACTGCTATGTTTCCAAAGTATCTCCAAGCCACATCAAGCATTTTTTAAGTCAGAGTGGTATCAGAAATTTTGATATCTCCTAAGAAATGTGTAGATAGGTCTTAAATTGTAAAGGTGTAGGGGACAGAGAGAACATTGAAGATATGAGCTCAGTGATATTGTAGGGACAATATATGGTCTCAGGTGTGCTGCCTTTCTGAGGGCTTTGGGTTGTTTCCTTAAAAGCTAAAAAAATTTTATCTTTAACATTCTGCATGTGCTTCATCATTGACTTTTTACTTTATTGCTCTAGTTATTCTTATGTATGTGTTATTTATATGGTTGGCTATATGGGGAAAAGGCATTCAATTTACTTATCAAATCACAGTAGAATGCATGACGTAATATCTGAATTGCATGGGTTGGTAAAAAGCTATAATAAATGCACTTTGGATAATATTTTACTGTTGTGTAGTTTGAGCTGTTCACTGTGTTGATTCAGAAGCCTATAATTATCTCTGAGACCTTTGAATAGAATAGCACACCAGATAATTTACACCATGATTTTTAATTGCATAATAAGAAACTGTTATCATATTTTTTCTTTCCATAGATATATGTAACATAAAATCAAATGAATATAAATTAATTTTTTTCATAACAGAGCTGTTGGAGTTAATTGTATTATTTTTTTTATTGGTTGATCAAAATATTACAATGATTTTGGCATATATATATATATATATATATATATATATATATATATTCTACATTTGATTCAAATGGGGTATGAATTCTTATTTTTACCACATGTACAGATTGCAGGATCACATTGGGTATACACCCACGTTTATACATACTGCCATGCTAGTGTCTGTTGTATTCTACTGCCCTTCCTGTACCCTCCTCTCCCCCTCCCCTCCCTTTCCCCTCCCATCATCTCTTTCTACCCCACCCAACTGTAACTCATTTCTGTGTCTCTCTCTTTTTTCCCCTTCCTCCTCACATCCTCTTATATGTAATTTTGTATGACAATGATGGTCTCCTTCCATATTCCGCGCAATTCCACTTCTCTCTTCCATTCCCTCCCACCTGTCAGCCCTGCATAATGGTAATATTCTTCTCATGCTCTTCCTCCCTGCTCTGTTTTGAGTCTCCCCCCTTATATGAAAGAAGATATTTGGCATTTGATTTTTAGGGATTGGCTAAATTCACTTAGCATAATCTGCTCTAATGCCATCCATTTCCATGCAAATGCCATGATTTTGTTATTTTTTAGTGCAGAGTAATACTCCATTGTGGATATATGCCACATTTTTTTTTATCCATTTATCTATTGAAGGGCATCTAGGTTGTTTGCACACTCTAGCTATTGTGAATTGTGCTGCTATGAACGTTGATGTAGCTGTATCCCTGTAGTATGCTCTTTTTTAGTCCTTTAGGGAATAGTCTGAGAAGGGGAATAGCTGGGTTGAATGGTGGTTCCATTCCCAGCTTTCCAAAGAATCTCCATATTGCTTTCCAAATTGGCTGCACCAATTTGCAGTCCCACCAGCAATGTATGAGTGTACCCTTTTCCCCACATCCTCGCCAGCACTTGTTGTTGTTTGACTTCATAATGGCTGCCATTCTTACTGGAGTGAGATGGTATCTTAGAGTGGTTTTAATTTGCATTTCTCTGATAGCTAGACATGGTGAGCACTTTTTTGAGTACTTGTTGATTGATTGTATATCTTCCTCTATGAAGTGTCTCTTTAGATCTTTGGCCCATTTGTTGATTGGGTTATTAATTTTTTTGTTGTTGTTTAACTTTTTGAGTTCTTTATATACTCTGGAGATTAGTGCTCTATCTGAAGTGTGAGGGGTAAAAATTTGTTCCCAGGATGTAGGCTCCCTATTTACCTCACTTATTATTTCTCTGGCTGAGAAAAAACTTTTTCGTTTGAATATGTCCGATTTGTTGATTCTTGATTTTAACTCTTCTGCTATACGTGTCCTATTAAGGAATTTGGAGCCCGACCCCACAAGATGGAGATTAGGGCCAAATTTTCCTTCTATTAGATGCAGAGTCTCTGGTTTGATTCCTAGCTCCTTGATCCATTTTAAGTTATCTTTTGAGCATGGTAAGAGAAAGGGATTTAATTTTATTTTGTTGCATATGGATTTTCAAATTTCCCAGCACCATTTGTTGGTGTGGTTGTCCTCATTTCCATTTCAGAGGATATGTTACTGATATACATGATGCCTTTGATTTATGCATGTTGTGTTTATGTCCTGCCACTTTGCTGAATTCATTTACTAGCTCTAGAAGTTTCTTGGTAGAACCTTTTGCGTCTGCTAAGTATAGGATCATGTCACTTGCAAATAGTGCTAATTTAAGTTCTTCTTTTCCTATCTTTATGCATTTAATTCCTTTCATCTAATTGCTCTGGCCAGTGTTTTGAGAACTATGTTGAACAGAAGTGGTGAGAGAGGGCATCCCTATCTTGTTCCAGATTTTAGAGGGAATGCCTTCAATTTTTCTCCATTCAGAATGATGCTAGCCTGAGACTTAGCATAGATAGCTTTTACAAAGTTGAGGTAAGTTCCTGTTATCCTTAGTTTTTCTAGTGTTTTGAACATAAAGGGATGCTGTACTTTGTCGCATGCTTTTTCTGTGTCTATCGAGATGATCATATGGTTCTTATCTTTAAGTCTATTGATGTGGTGAATAACATTTATTGATTTCTGTATATTGAACCAGCCTTGCATCCCAGGGATGAATCCTACTTGATCATGGTGCACAATCTTTTTGATATGTTTTTGCATCCGATTTGCCAGAATTTTATTGAGGATTTTTGCATCTATGTTCATTAGAGATATTGGTGTGTAGTTTCTTTCTTTGAAGTGTCTGTCTGGTTTCAGAATCAGGGTGATGTTGACCTTGTAGAATGAATTTGGAAGAGCTCCCTCTTTTTCTATTTCCTGAAATAGCTTGAAAAGTATTGGTATTAGTTCTTCTTTAAAGGTTTTGTAAACTCTGCTGAGTACCCATCAGGTCCTGGGCTTTTCTTGGTTGGTAGTCTTTTGATGGCTTCTTTTATTTCTTCCATTGATATTGGTCTGTTTAGGTTGTGTGTATCCTCCTGACTCAGTCTGGGCAAATCATATGAATTAAGAAATTTATCAATGTCTTCACTATCTTCTATTTTATTGGAATATAAGGTTTCAAAATAATTTCTAATTATCTTCTGTATTTATGTAGTATCTGTTGTGATATTGCCTTTTTCATCCCATATGCTAGTAATTTGAGATCTCTGCCTTCTTCTCTTCATTAGCATGGCTAAGAGTCTGTCAATCTTATTTATTTTTTCAAAGAATCAACTTTTAGTTTTGTCAAATTTTTAAATTGTTTCTTTTGTTTCAATTTCATTGATTTCAGCTCTGATTTTAATTATTTCTTGCCTTCTACTACATTTGCTGTTGTTTTTCTCTTCTTTTTCTAGGGTTTTGAGATGAAGTGTGAATCACTTATTTGTTGGTTTTTCCTTTTTTTGAGGAATAAACTCCAAGCAATGAATTTCCCTCTTAAAACTGCTTTCATCATGTCCCATAGATTCTGATATATTGTGTCTGTGTTTACATTTATCTCTAAGAATTTTTTGATTTCCTCCTTTATGTCTTCTGTAACCCATTGATTATTCAGTACCATATTGTTCATTCTCCAAGTGATGTAGGATTTTTTCCTATCTTCTTTTATCGTTGATTTCTAGTTTCATCCCATTGTGATCAGATAAGATGCAGGGTATTATCTCCACTCCTTTATAATTTCTAAGAGTTGGGCTGTGGATGTGACTCAAGCGGTAGTGTGCTCTCCTGGCATGTGTGTGGCCTGGGTTTGATCCTCAGCTCCACATACAAACAAAGATGCTGTGTCTGCCAAAAAACTAAAAAATAAATATTAAAAAATTCTCTCTCTCTCTCTTTAAAAAAATATTTTTTAAAAAAAATCATTTCTAAGAGTTGCCCTATGGCATAATATATGGTCTGTTTTTGTGAAGGATCCATGTGCTGCTGAAGAAAAAGTATATCCGCTTGATGATGGTTGATATATTCTATTTATGTCAGTTAAGTCTAGGTTATTAGTTGTATTATTGAGTTATATAGTTTCTTTATTCAACTTTTGTTTGGAAGATCTGTCCAATGGTGAGAGAGGTGTGTTGAAGTCCCCCATAATTATTGTGTTGTGTTCTATTTGTCTCTTGAACTTGAGGAGAGTTTGTTTTATGAACACAGCAGCACCATTGTTTAGTGCATAAATATTGATAATTGTTATGTGTTGCTGGTGAATGTTTCCCTTTAACAGTATATACTGTCCTTCTTTATCCATTTTGATTTTCTTAGGCTTGAAGTCGATTTTATTCGATATGAGGATGGCCATCCCTACTTGCTTCTGAGGACCATGTGAGTGGTATGATTTTTCCCAACCTTTCATAGTCAGCCTGTGTATGTCTTTTCCTATCAGATGAGCCTCCTGAAGGCAGCATATTGTTGGATCTGCTTTTTTTTTTTTTTTTTAAATCCAGGTCACCAGCCTATGTCACATTATTGGTGAGTTTAAGCCATTAATGTTTAGGGTTACTATTGATATATGGTTTGTACTACTGGTTCATACCCATTATCTTTCAATGTTTGAAATATGTTGTTCCAGGATCTTCTCGCTTTCAGCATCTGTGATGAAAAACAGCCATTAACCTAATTGGTTTACCCCTGAATGTAATCTGCCTCCTTTCTCTTGTAGCTTTTAATATTCTCTCCTTGTTCTGTATGTTGGATATATTCATAATAATGTGTCTTGGAGTTGGTCTATTTTGGTTTTGTATGTTTGGCATCCTGTAGGCTTCTAGGATTTGGACATTCATTTCATTTTTCATGTCTGGAAAGTTTTCTAAAATTATTTCATTCAACAGATTGCTCATTCCTTTGGTTTGGACCTGTATTCCTTCCTCTATCCCAGTGACTCTTAAGTTTGGTTTTCTTATGATATCCCATATCTCTTTAATGTTTTGCTCATGGTTTCTTACCAGCCTTTCTGAGTTTACTAGACTCTTATTTAGATGATATATTTTGTCTTCATTGTCTGATGTTCTGACTTCTACTTGATCTACTCTACTGGTAATACTCTCATTTGAGTTTTTCATTTGGTTTATAGTGTCCTTCATTTCTAGGATTATTGTTTGATTTTTTATAATCTCTATCTCCCAGTAGAGTTGTTCTTTTGCTTCTTAAATTTGTTTATGTAATTCATTGTTGAAGTGTTCTTTCATTGTTTGCATTAGCTTTCTAATGACCTATTTAAGATTCCATTCCATCTGTGTCAGGTATGCCTTGAGTTCTTTATATGACCATTTTTCTGATGCCTCTAGGTTCTCTTGTAAATTTAAGCTGTTCTGCATTGTTTGTAATCCTTTTTTTCCTTTTTTTTTCATGATGCTCATGTTACTTTCCAGCTCTGTTTGACTGCTGTGTTACTATTTTCTCCTATAAATTTGTTTTGGTTTTGTATATCTCCAGGATCTCTCCTTTGTGATGGGAGACTATGATTAGAGATGGTGGGTTTTATTGTAATTTAAAGCAAATTAATTCATTTCATAAAAGGCATATGGATTCTGATGGCATATAACGATCTTTGGTTTGGTCTTAGGACTTTATGTTTAGGTCAGGTATGTGATAGTATAGGGATTAGTATATCTTAGCTACCTTAGAAGATTGCTCTACTGAAGGGGGTTATTAACAGGAGAATGGACCGGAGTATTTTGTGGTAGCTAGGGACTTGGGAGCACTGCAGACAGCCTGGGAACATTCACCTATATGCATTTAGTAAATTACACATGATAGAAGTCGTAATGCTTGGGAGGAAATGTAGGGGAAGGGGAAGGAAGAAGTCACTAAAGAGAAAGAGAGAGAGAAAATAGGTAGAATTAAAGAAAAGGGAAACACAAAAATTGAAAAGAAAAAGAAAGATAAATGCAGTCTTAGAGTTCTATTATCTTTTCTTCCAGTAGGTGGAGCTGTGCCTTCTGGGCCAAGCTTCTGCCTTCTATATGCAGGAAACAATCCCTGTGAGGTGGCTCATCTTCCTCAACTGGGTGGCTCTCCAATCCTGGTCACCCAGGGCCGTTCCTGGTCTCCATCCCTCACCCCGCTTCTCTTGCCAGCCAGGCCGCACTCACAAGTGCCATTCCCCACAGATCTAGCTACACTCTGGGCCTGCAGCCCCCTGGATGCCCTGTTCTCTTGAATGACTGGGCACTCTCTCTGTTTGCCATTCACCCAGACCCCAAGGTTGTGGAGCGCGGGGGCTGGGGGCCGTCAGCTTATTTTGCCTGATTCCCTCTGGTAGCCATGCCCTCGGGAGCTGGTGAAAAAGGCCTCGGCTGTCCCTGCTGGTGGGGGGGGGGGAGTTGGAGGTCACGTGCCCCTCCTGTTTCAGTCGGTCCGATAATCATGCACACAGAGATCTGGGGAGAGATTTTTGAGATTTCCCAGCTGTATGGATATGGTGGGGTGAGGTTCACACACCTGATATAGCCAATTTCACTGCAAAGCGATCCCATCCACTGAACTCTGATGACATCAGTTCTCTGCCATGGTGGACATCGGTCTCCTTGCCGGGGTGTCCGATGGGAAGGGTGGGTTGGGTTTGTCTTTCCTAAGTTCCTACTTCAGATCTCAGTCCACTGGCCCATGTAGGCTTCGATGGCACCTCCTCAAAGAATCCGAAGTTTCATTTCTTTATGCTGCTCCTGGGTCTCCATAGCGCTTAGTTGTGGCTCGTCGGTGGCGGGTCGCCAATCAACTAGCCTGTACCTCCACATGCGGGATGGACTGGATTCACCCACACCAGAGCACTATGAGGCCTCTGAGAAGCTCAACCTCCTCACTTAAGTTTCACCTCAGCCCAACTTTGCTGGACGTTCCTTAGCAGACAGCATCCAGTCTTTCTGAAGTCTCTTTGCCAGCGTAGCTGAGGAAGTCACGGGAGTGTTCCACATTATTTATGTTCTAAGCAAAATTCAAGATGCTTAAATAATACAATGATGCCATTGAGCCATGTATTTTTCTTGCCTTTTCGAGTCATTATGCAGTATCCTTGTTGTACTTCACTTTCTCCTTACTAAAGTCCCATTTTGTAACATGGTAAATGTTGAAATAAATAGCAATCATCTTGCCAGTTGGCTCTTAAGTGTTGACTAGACCATCTTTAGATTTTCATAACATTTATAGGATACCTGCCATGTCTAAGGCAGCTAAAAGATGTCAAATCAGAGCAGTGGTTCAAGAAACTTACTTTTCTTAAAAAAATCATTCAATTAGTAATGAGCTGGTAGAATGGACAGGGATTCTGAAAAGGTTAGCCTTATAGAGGACATTACTAATGCAGAGAGAATAATTACAAAAAGTAAGAAAGGGCTCATTATAGGAGGTCATAAGCCCAGTCTAGAAGAGGGTCAGACTGGATGGGACAGGAGTCTGAACTGAGGAGTGAGACCAGCCATTGGTTAAAATGACAGGAGGTGTGATACCAGTGTATTGGGGAGGATGTGGGCTGATGAAGATTGGAACAAGTACAAATGTTCGGGTTTGATATTTAGGTCACCCAGTTCCTATGTGTAGAGTCCTGTAGGGGTGAGGACTATTGAGACCAGGGTCAGGTATTTGCTCTTAATTTGTAAGTCAAGGAAGACCTTTGAGGTTAACCATATTCCCCTCTCAAAGGAGAAAAATGGGTCAGCGCTACATTAGGAAGATTCATGTGGCCATATTTTATTAGTAAATTTTGATATAGAGGTAAATCAAAATCATTATGGTGGGCCTGATCCCCCATGACCAGTGTCCTTGTAATAAGATGGGATTAGGTCACAGACAACAGGGGAACCATAGTATATAGACACAGGAAGCATACCAATGAGAGTCGGAGCACTGTGACTACAGGCCCACCTGGAGCTGACTGTCCCTGTCCCTCTCCTGCAGGAGGTGCAATCCCTGATCATTCGCTGGCCTGGGCTTGCAGCCCCCAGCACTGAGCAACCATGCATTTCTGAGGTTTAAGCCTTAGATCTGTGATGCTTTGTTGTTGCATTCTTCACTAACACAGGCAGAATGCCAGAAATACCGAGAGGAGAGGATGCATCTAAGAGGTAGATTGGATGCCTGGGTGTGAGGGTGAAGACTTGGAAGCCTCTGGGATGGCCCCAAGGAAGGAGCACTAGGCCCTGAAGCCAAGGCTGAGGAAGGCAACTAGGAAACCTCCAGTTCAAGTGCAGAGCACTGGAAAGCAGTAAGCAGGGCACATGACTTGGATGCCCTTTTAAACACAGTATTGAGGACTAGGGAGAGCGGAGGTAGTAGGTGCATTAGTCAGCTTCCCATCATGTCAGCAAATACCAAGAAAACCCCTGAAATAGAAAGGGTTATGAAGACAGAGGATAATTTCAGTGCATGGTTTTGGCCTGTAGCCCTGAGCTTGTAGCAAGGTGACACATCCTGGTAGAAGGGTGTGAAAGCAAAATTTGATTGCTGTGATGGGAAAGAGAGGGTTAGAGTAGGGGGCTGGGCAAACACTCTCCCTTCAAGGGTGAGCCTCCAGTGACCTGGAGACCTCCCACTAGGCCTCACCTCTTCTAGGATCCATCATCACCCAATAGCACTACAGTGAGGACCAAGCCTTTAACACATGATCTTGTGGGGGACACTTAGGATCCAAAGTATTGCAAAACTTATTCAATATTTTCTTTCTTTTTTTTTCTTATGGGAGAAGCTATAATATAAGGTTTTAGGGGAAAAGAAATTATTGCTATAGTAGGGTTTGAGGGACAGGAAATATAGATATTCCCCCCAACATGCACTGCCATTTTGGTCAAATGCATAAGCTGAAATAGCTCCTCCTTTTGCAGACACCTAATAACTTCCTGCTTTACCTAGTTTGAAAGCGCACATATTTTTGTTTGAATTTGGTTTAGCTTTGCATAATTTCATTCTCTGTTGGGGATATTTTGGCAAGTAATTATAATTAGAGCTTTGCAAAGCTTTGGTGGTTCTAAGCTGGGCATCTTTTGTGTGAATGTTGCTGGGTGTTGGGGATTAAGTACTCCAGCTAGGCTGGATCACAAGTGCATCTCATTATGAATGGAAGATGTCCATATTACTAGAGACACTTGAAAACATAACTACTGGATCAGAAATATTGGAAGGCTTCTACAGGTAGTTACAAATAATATTTAGAAATTGATCAGCTTATGAATATATTGGAGTGATTTTCAGATGACTCAGATCAGGGGAGAGTGTTGAAATACCTTAGAAAGCAAAATGATTATCCTAATAGGAACAGCCCTTGGCTTTCCTATTATGATAAAAGGCAGAACTGGCTAAATAAACTTCAGTAATTTTTCAGAAAATTAAGCAATTTATATTTTCAGAAATATTTTCCCCATCTTTTTACGTAATGGGCACTACAGTGCACATACCATATATAGCTTATAAAAATATAAACCATAACTGCATGTAGCGCTTATGTATGCATTTCTAGTGTGTTTTATATTTAACACAAGTGTTTTAATAGCAAATGCTTTTAACAAATTTCTGAGCTTTACTTCTTTTTGTTAGTATTTATTTTTTAGTTGTAGTTGGACACGATAACTTTATTTTATTTATTTATTTATATGTGGTGCTGAGGATTGAACCCAGGGCTCTGCACGTGCTAGGCAAGCACTCTATCACTGAGCTAAAATCCCTAGCCCCTGAGCTTAACTTCTAAGTGTATATCTTGATGTCTTTAATTCCCCAATCAGTGTGTACTACACTGTCATAACTAACTAGTCAAACTACATGCATAACATGTACCAAAGACAGAGTTAAAGGCAAAAATGTCACTTTCTGCCCATATCAAATTAGAATGTGCACTTCTTACCATATGTATACACACACATACACACACACACACACGCCAAATAACAACCAAAGTTATATATTTTTTTAATTTTAAAACAACTTTTTTCAACCCCTGGTTTTCAGGGTGAAGTGCTCAAAGTTCTACTCCTTGGTGTGTCCAGTATACCCTGGGCTGCCTACACTTTTCTGGGCACACAGAGGCTCTCTGTGTCAGGGTTAAAATGTTCTACATTTTCATGTGTCAGAGTAAGTTAAGAATGGGCAGAAACTGAAGCTTAAAAAGCCTGTATGTTTAGTTTTTACTCTTTAATGTAAGTAAATCTCTCTTTTTACAGTGATTCCCTAAGCCATGCCAGTTCCAAACAGTCAGAAAGTCAGGATAGGACAGAGACATGCATCTGTGCTTCTCTCTGTTGATGGGCAGACTGACACCCAGGCCTCTGCCAGATAGGTCGTGGTGAAACCTATCTAGGTCGTAATTCTGAAGGGGCTGTGTTGATCTTTCTAAGATATAGAAATGAATCTTAAAATCTTGTGTTACCACTGATGCTATTGCCTTCTAGGATGAATCATGGAGCAAACTAAAATCTGAGCAAACATAGTCTGGTAAATAAATCCAGGAGAAGCACTCACAGATCTTTGTATAAGAGAAAAAATAATGGTACCTGAAAGAATGAACAAGGCTGTCTTGTCGTCGGAGAAAATGCCCGTTTATTGAGGAATAGCTCTGCATATTTATAGAGCCAGGGGTGGTTTGACATTTATGACAGTTTAACAGTTTAATGGTTTGACAGTTGGCACAGGATGCTTTCTGATTGGTGTGTAAGGATCATGTGAGTCAGCGGGACTCACCATTGGACGGCTCTTCTTGGGGGATGGGGAAGTTAGACTTTGGAGTCGATGTGACTCCCAACATTAACTGTCATAACTGTCAAACCACCCCCGGCTCAATAAATATGCAGAGTTCTTCCTCAATAAATGGGCATTTTCTCCGATGACGACCCTTGTTTGTTTTTTCTTTGGTGCCAAAATCTGGTGGGGGAATTCCTTGCTGCTGGAGGGCCCACTCTCTCAAGGCTTGCCATCCTTGTCCACTCTTTCGAGCGCTGTTACTACTCACACAACACCAGCTCTTCAGTAGGTGAGTTCCCCCTATCAGGTATCCAACTTCAGATGGGCTATATGCAGGGGCTTTAACCATGATCATTTGGCAAACCTCTGATGCCAAATCTGGAGGAGAGAACGCACCCCACCACGACCTTCATGGTTATGGTGGACTCTCTGGAACCTGTTCATGAGTGGGAGGTCCTGAGGGGTGGAAGAATAGGCACTTTCTCTCTCTCTCTCTCTCTCTCTCTCTCTCTCTCTCTCTCTCTCTCATCACCCTTGTATGAGGGCCTCTTCTTCCCTCCCTGCAGACTCCCCCTTATCTTCTTCCCTCCCTGCAGACTCCCCCTTATTAAATTCTGCACACAAGATTGGCCTTACTATCAACTGGACCATCAAAATCAATGGCCCCCAGGAGGATCCCTAGATGCCGTAATTCTGAGAGATCTGTTTAACTTCTGCGAGCACTCAAAAGAGTGGAAGGAGATCCCCTACGTTGAGGCCTTTTCTCTTCTTCATTCTCACCACGACCTATCTGGCAGATGAACCGCCTCCCTACCGACCTCCCCCTTTGGCTCTGTCCAGCCCCTCAGGTTCCCCCTGACTCAGCTGACACCTATAGTCCCCCCCCCCCAGACTAGGTCCCGCTCCCTAGTCCCACAAACCATGGCCCCCTTAAGAGAGGTTGCTGGACCTGAGGGCATTATCTGGGTACATGTCCCATTCTCTATGAATGACCTCATGCAACTCGAGCGAAGGATGGGCTCAATCACCACAGATCCCATCACTTACATAAGTGAGTTTCAAAGGGTCCACCAGGCTTATAGCCTCACTTATATGTTACTGGCTAATACTCTCCTTCTTGAGGAGCGTACCAGAGTCTGGGAACTTGCCAGAGTCCATGCAGATGAAACTCACCAAGTTAATCCAAGTCACCTTCCAGGGCCACTTGCTGCCTCAGATATACAAGCTGGTATACAGAGTAGGGACCGATTCTTTGCATGTATTATTGCTGGGCTCAAAAAAGCAGCATGTAAGGCCATCAATTTCCAAAAATTACAATAGACCCCATCAGAATTTCTGGATCAGCTTATGAAAGCCCTTCTGCAGTAACCTAGATCCCGAAACCCCAGATGGCCATTATGTCCTTATGACATATTTCCTCTTGCAGAGCTGCCCCGACATCCGGGCCAAACTAAAAAAGCTTGAAAAAGCCCCTGCCACCCCCCAGAGTGAGAAATTTCAGATGCTCGCCCAGGCCTTGCAGGGTGCTTCCTCGGGTCGCCACCCATCACCACAGGTCAACCCCCCCCCCCCAGGCACCTGCTTAAAGTGTGGCAAGGAGGGACATTGGGCCAGGGCATGCCTCCCACCATGCACTTCTCATACCCCATGCCCTAAATGTCAACAACAAGGTCATTGGGGCTCTGAATGTCCTAGATCCCATAGGAGGCCTATGGCTAGAGAACCCTTCGACCTTCTGGGCATGGCCATCAAAGGTTTACAGAGCCTTGGGTCCTTGTCTCTGGCCATAAAAAGACAGGAACCCAAGGTGTGGATTCAGGTGGATGGGTGCAAGGTTGAATTTCTCCTTGACACCTGGGCTACCTTCTCACTCCTGACAGAATTCTGGGGGCAAACAGTGCCATCCACCTCTCCTATTGTTAGGGTCAGATGAAAGACCATCTATCCAAAAAAGACTCCCCTATTATTCTATTCCATAGACAACTTCCCATTCTCTCAGACATTCCTAATTATGCCCCAATGTCCAGTTCCTTTACTCAGCTAAGATATTCTCTCTAAATTTAATACAACAATCAGCATCCAGTCTCCTGGTTCAGACAGGCCCCAGAATTGGCCTGTTCATCTTTTCTGGCACTTTCAGCAGAAGAATGGCCATTCTGCTCCACTTGTGAGGCTGACATGAAACACCTTACTAAAAAGGACCCCTTACCTTGAACCTGGTTGACCCGATTGTATGGGATACCCACACCCGCTCCACTGTTTCCTGCCCACCAGTAAAGATCCTAACACCTTCCCCAATCAGGTTCAATACCCTCGGTCCACAAAAGCTCTTCTGGGCCTACAACCTATTATTCAGGATCTTCTTAGCAAGGGGTACCTCCGTCCTGCTCATTTTTCTTCCAATACTCCCATACTAGCGTTAGAAAAGCCCAATGGGTCCTATTGCTTAGTTCAGGACCTACAACTCATCAACACCTCTGTTAGGCCCATAAATCCTTTGGTTCCAAACCCATACACCCTGCTGTCTCAGATCCCCCACACTGATACCCACTTCTTGGTCATAGATTTAATGCTTTCTTCTTCATTCCCCTTGTCCCTGAATCACAAGATATTTTTGCCTTTACCTGGACAGATCCCACCATTAGACATTGTTGACAACTAACCTAGACTTTCCTTCCTCAGGGATTTCAAGATAGTCCACCTTGTCCACACCTCCTTGGACAACCCTTGGTCTCTGACTTCCAATCTTTTCACCCCCAGTGCCCCGAATCCACCCTCTTGCAATATGTTGATTATCATCCGGCAAATCTCTTTGCCCACATATGGGGAGGAAAGCACCACACCACAGCCTTTAAGGCTACGGTGACCCTCAGGGACTCCTTCCTTGGGCAGATTTGAAAGTCCTAGTCCTCTCACCTTTAAGACTCAGCCACTAGAGAGATGCTTACCCTCACCTTTCCTCTCTCTTGCCCTCTTCCCCTCTTTCCGGTCTTGGGAGTCTCCAGCCTCTGCAGGAGGAGTCCCAAAAACCCTTGGCCAAGTCTCCTATGGCTCTGTCTCCATCCAGGATGTGAGCTTCGACTGTCGGGATTCAGTGATGACCAATCTCTGCAGCTCGAACCTGCCACTTAGGCACTCCTGATTTTTTGGCTCTAGCGGGGACACCCCTTTTGCCAATAAATCAGTTTCCTCCTTCTCTGCATCCTTTTCCCTCCTCCTTACATGGCTAATGTGTCCTCTCTGCCAGTTGACTCTCCCCTACAATGCCTCTTGGATCAAATACAGCACCCAGGCCTGGCCCACTTATCCCTTAGACAACCAAAGCTGATGGCCCCTTTTTGGGTCTCTGGATCCCACCATTCTAAGGGATCTCTACAATTACTGTGAGCATTCAAAAAATGGGTAGACATCACTTATGTCCAGGCTTTCTTCTTGCTCCGATGCAATCCTGCTGTCTGCACCTCTTGAAAACTTCTACAAATTCTTCTAGCCCGTCTAAAGGGCACTCAACAGATGACACAGTTCTCCTACTTAATTTCTTGGCTTTAGAGGGATATTGGGCCTCTCCACAAAAGGGCCAAATAGCATGTAAAGAGATCCCATCATATCTAGGGTTCTCTGTCTCTTAAGGGAAAAAGGCCATTACAGTAGACAGAAAACAGCTTGTTGTGTCTATACCTACACCAAAGACCAAAAATGACATACTCTCCTTCTTGAGTTTAGCTGAGTACTTCAGGGCCTGGAATTTCTCCCTCCTCACTATATAATCTGGCCAAGGGCCCCCAAGATGAACCCCTACCCTCAGCGGCAGGGAAGCCCTTTACAATCCTTAAAAAGGCCCTCCTCCAGGCATCTGCCCTGCATCTCCCTGACCATTCCCGACCCTTCACCCTCTATGTACATGAGAAATAGGGAAAAAGTCTGGGCGCTCTGGGTCAGAAATATGGTCCCACATTTGCACTAGTGGCCTATTTATCCAACCTCACCATCAGGGGCTGACCCCCATGCCTCAGAGCCCTAGCAGCAGCCCATGACCTCCAGAAAGAAGCACACAAGCTTACCTTTGGCTCCATTTACTAACATCTCATCTCCTCACCATCTAAAAGATTTCCTCACTTACAAAGGGCTACAGTCACTTCCTCCTTCCAGGGTTCTATCCCTCCTTGTCTCTCCTTGAAAATCCCTCCATCTCTTTTCAGCCCTGCTCTCCATTAAACCCTGCATCCCTCCTCCCATATTCTCCCTCAGAGAATCCCATCCACAAATGCCTGGAGGTATGATCTTAACCTGCCCTACCACCATTTCTGAAGGACCCTTGCCCTCTTCAGACCTCATCTGGTTCTCAGATGGTAGCTCCTTTATACACAAAGGGGTTAAAGTGTCAGGGTATGCTGTCATTTCCCTCTCATCCATCATAGATGCAAAACATTTCCCACCAAATACCACCAACCAACAAGCTAAACTCATAGCTGCCACAAGGGCATGTGAGCTAGTGGAGGGAGAAACCCTCTCCCTATATAATACATATTCCATATCCTGATCTCCCATGCAGCCATTTGGAAAGAAAGGGGGCTACTGACCACCAAAGGGACGGCAGTCATTAATTCCACACTTATTTCTGGCCTAGCCTCGAGGCTGCCTTCCCAACTGGGAATAATCCATTGCAAGGCCCATCAAACTGACTCCTCCCTTACTACTATGGGGAATTCCAAGACTGATCAAGCAGCTCGATCAGCCACCCTACAGAGCTTTACCTCCTCTCTGCTACTCTTCGTTACCACTGGAAATCGGCCCGAAGATCCCCAACATCTCTTCCAGTTTCTTCACTCTCTAATCCATTCTAATCCACAGAGTCTCACTACTTTCCTTCACTTCTTTTTCACCCTTTCCCCACGTGATAAGACCCTCCTACAATAGATCACTTCCACTTGGCTTTAAAGGGATATTGGGCCTCTCCACAAAAGGCACAAATAGCATGTAGAGAGATCCCATCATATCTAGGGTTCTCTGTCTCTTAAGGGAAAAAGACCATAGAACCAATACAAATACTCTCTCTGCCAGAGAATCAATACCAATACTCCATTGAAACCTAAACCTTTCCCTTCTCATCAGGCCCACGGTCATACCCCGGCTACAAAGTGACAGATTGATTTCACCAACATGCACTGACTAAAAAACATAAAATATCTTCTTGTATACTTTTTTGGGATGGGTTGAAGCCTTTCCCATTTCTAACAAATGGGCCTCTATAGTAGTTGATCTGTTGCTTACTGATAATCCCCTGTATCGGGATGTCCACTTCCATCCAATCAAACAATGCCCAGAATTCACCTCCCAGATAACTCAGGGACTGGCTCATGCACTATCACTCCCTTGGCATTTCCATTGCCCTTACCTCCCCCAGGCTTCAGGAAAGGTTGAAAGGACTAATCGGTCCCTTAAAGAGACCCTCACCAAGCTCACCATGGAATTAAGCCTGGACTGGATAAAGGTGCTCCCCTTGGCTTTATTGTGCATTAGGGCCTTGCCAAAGAAGCCTTCTAATCTCTCACCTTTTGAAGTCATGTATGGCCTTCCCCTCATTCCTTCTGGATTGCCTACAGAACCCCTACCCATCTCTGAAACCTATGCCCTGCCCCTCCTCTTCCATCTATGCTATGAACTCTGGTGCTATCAAGACTGGCTCCTTCCTTACCCCAGTCTCTCTCAAAACCCTACCTCCTTAACACCTGGTCAACTTGTTTACTAATGCCCACTGGGGGAAAAGCCCCCTCTAAAACCAAAATGGAAAGGTCCTGCTCAGGTGAATATGTGCACTCCCTTGGCAGCCAAACTCAAGCTATTTAATAACCAACTTACCCTGTGGATTCACATTTCCAGGCTTAAGCCTGGTGCTCCTACACCTTCATCAAAAGATCCAACGAACATCACCTGTCATTAAGTACTCTTTTCATCCTTCCCCACAAGATCCCCTCAAGCTCCGCCTCTCCCGTGTCTCCATTCTTAGCCCAATACTTAATGCTCCCCCTTATTTCTGGCCCCTCCTGGGTCTTCTCTTTTCCCTATGTCTGATGATTCAAAGAAAGTGACACTAAGGGCCCCCTCCAGCCAGAACCCCTTCTCCTCCTTACTACTTGCTTGGATCTGGCCGGTAGTGGGACCGTTGTGTGTTGTCCTTCTGACAAACCACTTAGGTGTCCAGAGCATGGTGACCCCTTAATAATTGTGACCTTTATTATAAGAGAGCACTTTACCAGTTGCCTTCTGGGCCTCAGGAGAACCATGTGTGTTTTGTTTGCCCTCCCAGTTTCATAAGAATTTCAAGTATCAGTATTTAAGGTTGAGGTGTTTCACATAAAACCTAGAGAGATCTGAATGCTCTCAAAGGGAAATATGGTAACAATGGGCCACTGTCCTCCCTTGGCCACCTTCGTTCAGAGCATGGGAGAAGCTGCCTTCTTTATTACAAAGCCCATGCTTTCTTGGTGTGAAGAGAGACAAGACTAGTGAAAGCTTGGAACAGTGATATTTTGGGATACAAGGGCCAGAGAAAGTTAAAGAGGGAAGAAAGCTCTTTGGAAAGCTGGGATGTTTTGAGAAAGAGAGAAGCAAGCTGGTTTCAGAGACACCCAGATAGGAGAGAATTTGAAGAGCAGCCTGACATCATCATGGATCTGTAGTGGCAAGGAACCTTTGTTGATCTGGTTCCTGAAGTTATAGCAGTCTTCTCTGCCCTCCTGTGGTGGCTCCCTACTTCTTTCCTATTCTCCCACACTGCCCCATCTCAGCAGGAAGCAGTCAGAATGAGTCAACGCCCACTCTCATTTAATAACAAAGAGGAGGGAATGTTGGGAGTCGCCTGGGCTCCAAAGACTAACTTCCCCATCCCCCCAAGAAGAGCCACCCAATGGTGAGCCGTGTTGACTCACATGATCCTTACCCATCAATCAGAAAGCACCTTGTGTTAACTGTCAAACCATTAATCTGTTAAACTTTCATAACTGTCAAACCACCCCCAACACTATAAATATGCAGAGCTCTTCCTCAATAAACTGGC
This sequence comes from Marmota flaviventris, assembly GCF_047511675.1. Classification (NCBI taxonomy): domain Eukaryota; kingdom Metazoa; phylum Chordata; class Mammalia; order Rodentia; family Sciuridae; genus Marmota; species Marmota flaviventris. Next base: position 105,361 of record NW_027287687.1, on the reverse strand, counting down.
ATTTTCTCCGACGACAAGCCTTGTTCGATCTTTCAGTGCCCATTTTGCTTGGCCATTAAGTCCAGAACTGCATAGTTTGGCACAGCTTCCAAGACAGGCTCTGATATGGTATAAATATAATCTATTTTAAGGTCAAATAAATTCAGTCTATTTCTATTGACAGAGAAAATGTATTGCTAAAGAGTTTTGTCAAGATTCTTTTATTCTGTAGACTGAAATGCTGACAGCATATCAGTTTTTCACATGGGTGCAGTGGTAATAAAACAGGCACTGTCAGAGTAGCCTCAGGCTAGCTTTTGTTTGGGCAGTGATTAATAAGTTTTCAGACCTTTTTTTTTTGTTTAGTTTAGATGTGTGGTTGGCATGATGGGTGCTATGAATGGGTTGGCTGTTTTTTGGGCAGGTCTTTTCATAAAAGACAGGTCCATGTTTGTCTGTGTGTTATTTCACTATGCAAATATGCTTTCACCATCTCCTGTGTGTCAGGGGCTCATGGGATTACATGAGTTCATCCCTAAAGCTTCCTTCTTTATTTGTCCTTTAAATCAGTGTCTATATAGTCACTAGTAAGCCTTCTAAACCAGAACAGAGTGAGGCAGGAATGTGATGGCCCACCAGTTAAGGATCCCACCAGTGACATTAGTTTTAGAAAGCATTTAATCTGTATGATGGTCATATAATTTCATGGTGGTTTTAGTTTGCATTTTGCTGGTCTTATCAAACAACTTTTTGAGTCTTTGGTGGCCATTGAGTGTACTGTTTTGTGAAACAGCTGTTTGAGCCTCAACCTGTTTTTTAAAAGTAAGTTTGACATTTTTCATTGATTTCCTGCATTTTCAGGTGCTCTGCTGGGAGTCTGATCAGCTATGTCTGTCACAGATGGCTTTCCTGTGTCACTGCTCTTGCTGTCTTTGGTGGTGAACAGCAGGGGCTCATTTGACTGAGCTCCAGCTTCTCAACTTTTTCATTCCCAGTTTGTGCTTTTTGCATCCCCCCTGCCCACTGCAAGTAATTCTCTTTTGTTATCTTCCAGAGCCTTTATAGGTTTAACTTTGATGTTGAGGTCTGGGATCCATCTGGGTTATATTTAGTGTATGTAGTTTGAGGTAGAGATCAATCCCTACCCTCGTGAAGGTTCAGTGCACCCAGCATAAAAAAAAAAGGCCACCTTCTCCCACCATGCTGAGGTGAAAGCTGTGAGAGTGCCATCTGCTCCTGGATTCTGGTTTGTTTGTTCCCCTGGTCTCTGCCTTTTCTTGCTCCTATGCCATCCCTTTCAAATACTCTTGACTTTTGTTGGCTTGTTATATGTTGTTCTAATTCCTTAAAATAGCCTTTGCTATTTTTGGTTCTTTTCATTTCTGCTTAAATTCTGGAATAAATATATACATTTCCACAAATTAACTGCTAGAACTCATATTGGGATGACATCAAATTTGTAGATAAATTTGGGTAGAATTAACATCTTCATAATATTCAGTCTCTCAACCTGTGAGCAGTGGATCCTGCCGAGGGCCAGGGTCCCCTTCCAGCAGCAGCAGCACTAGCTGCTGACAGAACAAAGGTGAGGACAGTGGCAGCCAGGAGAGTGCTTGTGGGAAAGGGAGTCTTCATAGTTTCATGGGCAGCTGGATAGGGGACATCCAACAGGAAATTTAAAAACGGGCTGGTTGTCACTGCACTGCTTGGGTGGGTGGGGGGATCACAGTTGACTTTGGAACTCACATGAAACTGATAAGGAACACTGAAGGAAAGCCCAGATATTTCTCTGATCCTTGTGGCAGCTGAGAGGTTGCTAGAGCTGATGAAGACAGGAGGGCTGATAGTATGGAGTGGCAGTTCTGGGATATGTTAGAGGAGTTGCTTGCCATGGTGAGGGAAGTAAAGGAAGGCGTTTTTTGGTAGTGTTCTTGGTGTAAGAGTGCTTTGTGGCAGTGCTGCTCTGGGATGCTGCTGAGGTACATTCTGTAGTATCAACTCCTGCCATGGGAGGCTAATCCCATTCTGTCAGCTCCTTAGCAACCAAGTTAAACTCAATGTAGGAGATCAGAAATATTTCTATTTTGTCTGCCAACATTCCTTCAGTGCAGTTTTCATCTATCTTTGGATCACAGTGAGAACATCATCCTTAACAAATGGAAGGTGATCATTGTCTGCTTCCTTGTCTTTCACCTCAAAGTCATAAAGTGCTTTGTGCTGAGGTGGGGCTGAGTCAGTGGTTTAATAATCTGCACAATGATGCCATGGATCCCATTGACTTACCCGTGGAACCAGTTTTCATCAACATGTCATCAATAAATGAAGATGTTGCATTTGCTGAATTTAAAGTCTCTGTTCTCCTTTTCTTCATGTTTATTTTAATGATGTAGGACATGGTAACAGGTATACCCCAACTGGGGCCTCCAGGTTTGCAACCTAGGCTTCCATCCACACTGTGAGCTCTACAGACATTTTGCACTGCAATGAGCCATAGTGCTTCCCTGAACCCTTAATACATCTGTACAGTTGGTCCCACTGCCCCCACTGGCTAGATTTCCAAAGCCTCTGTTTGATGCCATCCAGAAGCCTGACCAGCAGGAAGTTATTGGGAAGCTCCTAGTCATGGGAGCCAACAAGAGTCCTGCACTCAGGACAACTGAGTGAAACTATGATCCCAGCAAACATTCTTTGCAAAACCTGAGCTGGCAAGGCAAGGCTTTTGCAGAAGTACCCAGGAATTGTAGACACACAGGACACTCTAAAAGATTCAAGAAGGCAGATTCATCCTTCTTGAGGTACTTACTGAGAAAAGGCTTCAGAAATGTAAATAGTTGTATACAGCTCTTAAAATGATTTATGTAACATTCATTTCAGAATTTGCTTTTGCATCTTTGCTCCTCCTCTTTGTTCTTGGTCCCCACAGTGGTGGTCACGGCCACTGCAGATTCTACTCAGTCTTGCCTGCTGCTCCTTGATTCTCTGAAGCAGCTGCAGTGGCCCCTGGAGACTCCTCTCTGCTGTCCCCCTCTCCACACAGACACAATTCACAGCTGCCACTTCCTCCCACTTGCCAAGCCATGAATGTTATTTTTTAAATCAACAGAATGCTTGGTGGGTTAGAAACCAATGTGTGAGAGTTGGAATAGTCAAATTTTAATGCTGACCCAACTTCTCTGCTTTCATTGTCTCTGGTAGTAATAGTCTGTTATAGAGAACTACAGGGACTATAGACAAAGCTACAGGGCAATTCCTGTCAGGATACATACTGCAAGTGGCAGCTATTGTTATCCTGAGTGTGACAATGTATCAAACAAGCAGTAATGACAGTGTCTTGTAGTAATGGGCAGCTGACAGGACAGCAAGCACCATCACACTTTCTGTGACAGCAGCTGGAGGACATCAAGTAAGATGAGCCTGGATGCTTGACACTGGTGGCATACACATGGCTCTCCCTCTTTCCTTACAGAATGACCTGGTCAACATGTACCTGTGTACCTTTGTGCTATAGCAGTTCCTCTCAGTGTGGACCCTGCAGGAGATGCTGGCTAACACAATGGAGAAGTTGGGAGGGGCAAGTACATTTTGGCCTTGAGTATTTTAGTGTGCTCAGGTCCTGTGGGATGGTGGCTTTTAAAGGAATTGGAAATCTTGTTTGCAGAGATAAGTCAATGACTTTCACTTGTGACTCTCTTTGGGTTGACCTTCTGCTTTACCTAGCACCCCATCATATCTTGAACTTGAAAAAAGAAATCCAAGAGCAATGTGATCTGTGTGGCTGCCTGTTGTGCTCTTGAAAACAACATTTCTTAAGCATCTGTATGTCTCCCTGCATCTTCAGAGCTCTCACACCTTCTGTTTTCACCAATTGTTTTGTGCATGGCTCTTTGTCATAGAATATTATTCCATTGTCAAATGCCTTTAACTGTGTGGCTATTTTCTGAGCTGTTGTTCAGCGAGTAATATTTCATGACACCATTACATACTTTATGTAATAAAATCACAGTAATACAGCTTTAGTGAATTTTGCAAATTGTAATTTTTCAAATAGCTAATCATTTTCTTTTGAATATGAAAATTTTTATTGCTTTCTTTAAATGCAGATATTTTTCTTCAAAACTCTATCTGGTTATTTTAATTATTTTCCATGAGACACACTCTTACTGACTGGGCTAGTACCCATTTCTAAACAATTCATACAGTTTAGGGTTAAACAGGAGGATAAATGGTCCCCTTTTTGGATCTTCTCTATATATTTTAATAAACTCGAGTATTTCCATGAATAAAACCAAATTATTTTGTCATTAAGGATCTGTGTATTAGTCTTACTGTTGAGTTGTTATTCTAGTAGGGAATAGTAAAGAGATAAATAATACATGGTTCTAAAGAAGTGAATGATAAATTGTGTTGTAGCATATAGTTTTTAGAACTTTAGCAGTGTGTGTATGAATTATAAATTAAATTTTAACATGCATAATTTGATGAATACCTACTATAGGAAAAAGATGCATTTCATGGAGCTGGATCTCACTTTCAGCTGCTAGTATTTTTTAGTAATAAACACTGTCAAATAGCTCAAGGGGAAAGTATATAAAATTGTAGGGACAAGCAATATTCTTAATTAAGTAGTTTTGATGATACCCAGAAGTGATATTCAAAATATTTTACAACTGCTTTGGCATAAGTATCAGTGAATCAGAGTGGCTCCCAGACACAGTGCTGAAGGTTGACATGGTCTGAATGATTTGTGGGGGTTTCCTAGAGGACCCCTGGGGTGGTCCAGTGATGTTAAACAAGAGGAATAATTTTTGTCCACTGTAACAATCATTTTAATCATGAGAGCACTTTCTGGTTATATTTGATCCATGGATGCTGTTTGGACTCATAAGAATCATCTTTTGGACTCCCTGGATGTCCATATCATCTCTCCTTGAGTCTTCTGATGTCTACTTCAAACTCTTTATGGTACTATGATAGTGAATCGAATCCTTTTGTCCAACAAATTAACATCTCTCAGTTAATAAATTATACACAGTAGTTTCTCTGGAATGAAGATCCCCATTTCTGAGGGTAACATGTCAGAAAAAGAAACAATAATCTTCTGTTCAGAGGGAGTACCAGGGGTTGAACTCAAGGACACCCCCAACATCCTCATCCATAGTTTGTATTTTATTTAGAGACCGGGTCTCACTGAGTTGCCTAGCATCTTGCTTTTTGCTGAAAGTTGTTTGAACTCACAATCCTTCTGTCTTAGCCTCCTGAGTTGCTGGGATTAGAGGCATGTGCCACCACACCAAGCTCACTGTTTTCTAAATGTAAGGTGCTACAACACAATGCTTGCATTTTACAATGAAAAATTGTTCAGTACTAGGCTTTTGGTAGGAAATGAAATTACAAGTTGTGGAAAGTGTACAAATAGCTGTTTCTGAACTCTGGAAATATTCAGGAAGCTCATGTGGTACTGCGTCTATCATCATCATCTCTGGTAATATGGGGAATGATGACATGACTGGTGCAAGACTTTCTGATATTAAATAAGTGGTAAGACAAGTTGCCCATGTCACAGAGTGGAAAGTTTTAAAGGTAATTGCCCCAGACTTAACTTTTTTAGCTAGGTGTGGTTCAGTATCTTATTACTATTTGATATGCTATAAAAGTTCTCTTGTAATTTCAAAATTCTATACTCCTTCAAAGAAAAATCATTTTTAAAAATCCTCACTTTTTTTCCCTAGTAAAAAACTAGAAAAGGAGAGTGTGAAGGGATGGAACAGCAATTGATGTCTGTTCTGTCTGTTCATTTAATGATGAGGATAACTCTATTAGTGGATATTATTATCACTATTACTAAAGTGTTATTGACTTGCGTGTTCAGATGAGGAAAAGGCTCAGGAAGTTGATTTGAAAGTAGGTAGCTTGATACAGATGCTGTAGATGAAATCAAGCTACTCTCATCAGTGACTTTTACATCCAAACAGAAACAGCTCTGGCAAGTAAAGAGGAATCTGCAGCCTGGTTTTTGCTTGTTATACTTGATGGCTAATTGCTTCTATTAAGGTTTGGAACTGAAGACAATTGGTTTGAGTTCCAGAGGTATTGCTTTTTACTTGTGTGCCTTGACCAGGAATCTCTCTGAAACTTAATATAATTTCTATTACTATAATTGAAAATGACCCTGGATAAATGATAGAGAAAAGACCTTTATTTAGCTCATGGCTCTGGAAGTTAAGGATCATGGTGACAGCATCTAGTGAGACTTACTGGGTCATGAGTTAATAGAGGGTATCCCATGGTGTTGTGGTTCAATGGATCTGAAATGTGACTTGAAGGGCTTGTGTTTTTTTTCTTTCTTGGAGACATGGTTTCACTAAATTGTATAGGACCTGGTGAAATTGCTGAGGCTGGCCTTGAACTTGTGATATTCCTGCTTAAGCCTCCTAAGTGTCTAGGATTACAGGTATGTAACACCATGCCTAGCTGATAATTTGATTCTGATATAGGTATATACCTATGAAATATTCACCACAAACTAATTAACATATTTATAATCTCGCATAATTACAATTGTTAAAAATTTTCTAAACTTTTATGCCTTGTGAAACAGGATAAATGTTTTAGATTACATTAATACCCCTCTGGCCATTGAAATATAACTGCTTAATTCATACATGGTGGGGTATTGCCTTTTAACTTTAGATACATTTAGGAAACCAGTGACTAGTAGAGAATGGTTTCCTTCAAAGATTAGATCTGGCTCATCAAAAATTTAAGAATAACTAGGAAAAAAAAAATAAAAATATATATATATATATATATATATATATATATATATATATATATATATTGATGTCTTTTATTTACATCAAGTAATGGACTCTATTTGAACAACAACATAATTCATCTTCAGAAGATAAATCCATTTCAAAGTGTCACATCTTATCCTTCTTTTTGCTATATATTTATAAGAACCAGGTTACTTAGAAGTATTTACATACTATGAGAAGTCAAAAGAGCATCTGAAAAAGGTTTTGAAAACTCTTGAAGACTCTTAAATACATAGTAGTCTAGAAAAACTGACATGAAAACCAACTCTAATTGTAAGCCCCTTCTTTTTATAAATATTACACATGCTGTTCTTTTTAAAAGTAACTTGTCAAAACTGATTTGTGTTCTTGTTAGCAACTCTTCTAACATTACTTTTAAAATAGTCTTACATGAAACTTTTTCTATAGAAAAATTTCAGATTACTTCTATAGAAAGTGTCAACAGGGCTACGCATGGAGCTCAGGGGTAGAGAGCTTGCCTAGTATATAGAAGGCCTTGCAGTTTAACCTCCAACATTGCAAGAAATAGAAAGGTAGAGAAGGGAAGGGGAGGCAACTTAGAAAGAAAAGAAGAAAAAGGGAGTGAACATGAGGGGAGGAAAAGGAATGAGTCATTAAAATAAAAGGGAAAGTGGTACAAATATAAATGTGTGACATAATGGCTCTTCAAATATTTTACAAAGCTTTAGAATTTTAGTTACATCAAACTGGTTGATATTATGACTGAATAGAATTGAACATAATAAGCTCAGTCTTGAAATCAAACCAAGGACTGGTTGCAAGAGAGGAGTTTTCTCTGACTATATTGGGGCAGGCTTGAACGTGCACTGCTTCAGGATGCAAAGCATAGTGAAGGGGCCAAAATTTTCCAGAAAGGCAATGTGAGTGTGCTAGGCACCTGGGAGCCCATAACTTCTTTCCATGTCTATGCCCACAGACCCTCTACCCCCTACCCCACCCCTGCAGCTGCTTCACAATATTATTCTCCATTGCCTGGTGCAACTTTGGGTCCCTGACCAAGACCTGAGTGTACCCAACCTCTTTTGGCATGGTGGGACAGGCTGTAGTTGCAGCAGCAATAGCTAAATGAGCCTTATTGTGATAGAGTGGCCAAGGACTGCCCCTGAGTTGTATCTGGGGCATAAGTACTTAGGATTGTGGCATCATTGTCTGAGGACATGAAATCAGGCTCTAATACTTATGGCTATCCTCAGGAGTTGGTGACATGTTCAGCTATTGGATCTTTTGCTGTTCTGTTGTTTTTGTGGAGATTTTGTCAATGTGTTAGAAACAGGCTTTATGTAAGAAGAAAAAAAGCTTGCTCTAAAACTTCCTGGACTAATTGAAGAAAAATTTGAACTACATGAAACAGTTAGCCTTGTTGAAAAAGAGTAGGAAGGCTTAGAGTCATCTTTAAAGGACACCGTTTTTGAGAAGAAGTCAATAGAAGCAGAAAATTGGGAGGCAATATATGAAAAGTTGGATAGGTTCAGATCTGAACTTGGGGATGAAATACTGTCTCTAGAAAAAGAGCTAAAAGAAGAGAAAACTAAATATTCTCAGCAGAATGAAATGGTGGAAGATATATCCAAAAGGATTAAGTCCAGAGAAGATGAATCAAAATTCCTCAACTCACAAATAGCTGAAGCTAAAACAACCTTGAGAATATTTTAAGTGAATGAAGAAGAATTTAAGGTAGCAATAAAAGAAGTTTTGAATGAAAATTTCAAACTTTAGAAAAGTCGGAAACATATTTTAGAAGAAGCTGAAGTATGGAAAAAAAAGTGAATGACCTTAATAAACAGAAAAGAACACTTGAAGACTCTAAAGTGCTTGCAGAACAAATGCTAAGAGAGAAAGAAAATCACATTAAGTCTCTGACAGAGCACTTGTTGCAGATGAAAGATTGTGCTTCCTTGCTTGGAGAAGACCTAACAGATGATGGTAACTTGGAGTTGGAAATGAAAAGTGAATCAGAGATTGGCACTCAATTAAATGATCAGCCAAAAGGAGCTTTGAAGGAACCGATGTATGGTGCCAAGTTAAATGCCTCTTTTAAAATATTAGAAGGAGAAAGAAACCATTTTTTACTTTATTATCAGAACCTTATAGAATATTAAGACAGAGCAAGCCTCTTTGCAGTAATATATACACAAAATAAAAGTGAGAATCAGAATCTTCAGCTGAAATTTAAAGTCATGATTGAACTATATCAAGAAAGTGTAATGAAACTCCAAAGGAAATTAATAGTAAAGGAAAATTACCATGTAAAATGTGAGGAGAAATTTTCCAAAGTGGATGAAAACACCAGCCATGCAACTGAACAGCTGGAGACCTATAGAAAGTAAGTCAAAGTTTTTGAAGAAGAATTGGAGAGAAGCATTCATTCTCATCCAGGGCAGATTATGTACTATGAGAAAAAAAAGCATATGTGTGGGCAGCTCAGAGTGCTAAAAGATACCTCAATGATTTAAGTAAAAAAAATGTTCACAACAGACAAAAAGAAAAAGATTCTTATGCACTTGATGATTCAAATACAGCCTTTGGCAGAGAGCATGCCCTAAATGGTCCCTCAGTATTGGATCAGCCTTCATCTGAAATGAGAGCTCCACTTCTGGAAAAGAAGAGTCCACACAGACTTTTATCTTTGCTTCCAGGGGGAGGAAGAAGAGGTTCAAGAGGCCAAGAGAAACCTCTGGGCTCTCATATTTTCAATGAAAAAACAGAATCAGGCTCTGATGGGTTAACTGATTCTCAGTGCTTTTTATTACACTGGGCCCCTGTCACCTTCATGGGTAAAGGCCCATAGGATGATGGTCCATCCACCAGGAGATCCATATTTAGATCCATGTCTTCCTCTACAAAGGCAAGATGGATGTTATTATAATTATAATAGACCATCTGGACCAGCAGAACTAAGAAGTTCTACTATTCTGTCTTTGGGTAAAATGGATTGGCCTACATCTTCAGAAATGGAATCTAGTAGAAATGATACCAAAGTTAATGTTGGTAATTCCAATGTGCCTGATTCATTTCTCCCTGCTTAAAACCCAGAAATTGCTTCTGGCTTTGCTTTCTCACCCTTCCCTCCAATCAGAGGTCTATTGTTTCCAGTGGATTCAAGGAGTCAGTTGAGAAGAGAACCTTTTTTCCCTCTACCTCCTCCAGAAAACGGATCATCTCGAGATTATTTTCCACCAGGCCCACAGCCCCCTCCATCCCCAATGCAAAATGTCTATTTACTGAGGTGTTTTCCTCATTATTTTCCCCCAAGAGATGGATTTACCTCCAGAACCCCATTTTGAAAATAGAAGTGAGTTTCCTTCAGGGCTGATTCACCTACAAATGAGCCTGCTACTAAATATCAGGAACCACAACAAGAAACCTGATGTTTTTGACCTCTTCAAAAGTAATTTGACTTATTCTAACTTTTAGTTTTTAAGTAACTACTTTTACTTATTAAGTGATTATACTTTTGCTCTAATTGAAGCTAAATGGAATTATAATTCTAAGTATAGTATTTTGTAAATAAAGATGATTTAAAAATGAATCTTATCAGTAAGTTATTTCCATTTTTTTAATTCTAGATAGTGTAAATAAGTTTGATTAATTTACTATTACACAAACAACAATGGGAGTTTTATATACATAATCTTGCAGTGAGGGATATTATAAAATCCAAAGAAAGTATGTGCCTCTATTCAAAGAAATGCATGTATTATGATTGTAGCATATGTGAAAGTAACTTTATGCTTAATGAAAGATTTTAATTGATTGAAAGTCTTGTTTGGCATTGATGACAATAATAAAAATCAACAAGTTTTTTTCATAAAAAAAGAATAATTAGAGCATATTAAGAATAATCAATATAACATGACTGTCATGTAACAGGAAATTTTAAATATAAAAAATTTTCAGTTCTCAGGAAAACTTTTAGGATGAATAAACCCCCATTTAATTCACTTGATCCCCATTATCCTTTATATCCTTTATGTTATGTCCATTTTCATAAAATTAAGAATTGTATTCTGCTGTGGGTTTGGTTCTTTTTTAAAATTTTTCCATTAAGTGGCATGATATAAGGATACAATGTGCTCATTCAATCAAGGATTGTTTGATAAAAGTGTGTGTAATTCCATGGGTTAAAATTGTATTCCAATGAGTACTAAATTGTGCAAAAGCACAGGTTGTATATACAGGGGCATTACCTGTTTTCAAATAAGTAGGCTTTCCCATAGTAGCAAAGTAGAGTAATAAATGAGAATTGTAAGCTGATAATTTTTTTAGATCAATCTGCAGTAGCTCAAATAAACCCATAATGAGTATCAGGTAGAAAAACAAAGAAAAGAATAACAATGAAAAGGAGGAAAATGAGTTAACACCCATTTGCCTAAGTGTATTAGAGTGTAGTCCTAATGGATTTACAGATTGCCACAAAGAGTCCCAGAAGGGTATACAGTGAGAACAGTTATTGACAGTGGCCTGAGCTTTTGGGGAAGAATTGGAAATCATTATGAACAAGCATTCTATGAAAAAATCCATGAGATTTTACAACACCTGAAAATAAAAGATAAGGGACCTCACAACTATACCTGTGTGGGCATTATTCTCTGTCAAAAGTCCAGGAATCTTGGTGTGGCTGTGTGTATGAGCAAAGAAAATAAGGGACATATGATGCTGTAAAAGAGTTTGAAGGGTTAAATAAAGACATTGTTCATTGGAATCTAAATGAGGGGAAAGCACAGCTACAGAAATATGAGGAAGAAGTTTAGCTATATATTGAGAATCTGAAATTGTTTTAGTAGAAAATAATCTCAGTGCCATGATAATGACAGTTAATTTAGCTTGCAGAGGAGAGGTTTGAGGCAGGATCTTGTTGTTTCTTTAACAACTGAAAAAAAAAAAGGGGGTGATAGAGTAGTTGGGCATCAGTGGTAATTTCTTATTTATTCATTTGAGGAACCATATTTATTAAGATTAATCAAATTATGTTAAATTTTATTTACATATATTAATTGTAAAATAAGAATATAAGAAAATGTGATTAACAGTATTAATCATCTCTGTTGAAGAAAAATTTTAGAAGCAATGGATATTGTATTAAATTTTAGACATTCTTTAGAATAAAGGCTTTATTTTCTGGCCATCTAGAATTTTTTTTAAAAAAGTTATTTCAATGCAGAAATTCTTTAGTCATTGGTGACATACAAATTAAAACACAATATATCACTATTGCCTACCCAGATGAATCACTAAGATAGAGAGACTGTAGTAAATTTAAGTGAGGATGTGGGGAAATTAGAGTGTCCTCATGTTACTAGTGGATCAAATTCATATAGTTTTTTGGAAAGCACTTGGTAATATATACTAAGTTTCAAATATGCATAACTGATGATCCAGAAATTTACTCTTAGGGTATAAATTACAAAAATACTCACATGCAATTCATCCAAACGCATTTACAACAGCAATCATAGCAGAATATTCCTTCATAACTCCAAAAATAGTGTCTGTCTTATATTAGAATCTTAGTGAATACCTGTTGAGTGAATAAATAAATTGTAAGCAAGAATGACATAGTTAAACATGAATTAAAATGGAAGATAGAATTAATCCTGATTCTTCTGATGGAAAGTGTGAACTTTAACAAGAGAAGGCAAGTGAATGGAGAGGATGAAAGAAAAATATGATAGCAAAGAAAAAATGGAAATGAAAAAAACCATGGAGGAATGAATAGCATTTCATATATTTCCTAAGTTATTTTATTATAGTGTGATATAATGTGTTTTCCTCATGACCTTCCTCAAAGAGCTGGATTTCCTCCCCCCACCCCCGCATTCTGAATGTAGAAGTGAGTTCCCTGAAGGGTTCCTTCCACCTGCAAATGAGCCTGCTATTCAACATCAAGGACCCCAACAAGAAACCAGATTTTTTTTTTTTTTCTCTCTCTCTCTTCAAAAGTAATTTGACTTATCTCTCATTTTTAGTTTTCAAGTAACTGCTTTTACTTAAGTAAGTGACTATACTTTGGCTCCAACTGAAGCTCAACAGAACAATAATTCTTATATAGTATTTTGTCAATAAAAATGATTTATGTATGAATCTTATGAGTAAATTATTCCTATTCTAATTTATTCCAGAGTACAGCATTTAATCCGATGAAGCCACTATTACATAAACAACAATGGGAGTTCTAGGTACATGTAATCTAGCCATGGGGAATATTTTAAACTCCCAACAAAGGTACTCCCTTTCTACACAGAAGTGTATCTAGTATGATTGTAGCAAATGTGAAAGTAACTTTATGCTTAATGAAAATTTTCATTGATTTAAAGACTGGTTTGGCATATCAGCTAGTTTTTCCATAACTGAATAACTAGAGCATAGTAAGAGTAAACCTGAAAACACAACTAAACATGTCATGGAAATAAGAGATCTCACATACACAGAAAAATACATTTCTCAGGAAACTTTTTGGAATTGGAAACCACAATTTAAACTCACTCTGTTTCCGTTTTCCCTTTTTTTGTCTTCTTCATCCTCCTCCTCCTCCTTATCCTCCCCCTCCTCCTCCTCCTCCTTCTTATACCTTTAATTCATTCATTCATTCGTTCATTTCCATGTGGTGCTGAGGATCCAACTCAGGGCTTGCAAGTGCGAAGCCAGCACTCTACTGCTGAGCCAAAACCCCAGCCCCACACTCTACTGCTGAGCCAAAACCCCAACCCCTGTCTTTTATATTTTACGGCCATTTTCATGAAATTCAGAATTTCATTCTGCTGTGGTTCACTGATATGGGGATTGACCTAGTCTTTGTTTTGATTCCCAGGAGACTTTTATAAAATACAGATGAATTAGTAGGACACTGAAATGAAGAAAGAGAGACATAATTCTGAATTTTTGTTATTGTTAGACTCAATATTTATAAAATGACTCTGCCAAACTAGTATAATTTTTTTTAAATGCTCACTCTCAACTTCTATATCATTACCTACATACAACAATGTGCCAACCTGCACAATTCTAGTGACCACACTTTGAACAAAATTTCTCTATTAGAGACCAAGGAAGAACATTTATTAAAAATACCCTAATTATGAGTAAGTAGTTAAAGCTGTAAATGTGTGTGTGTGTGTGTGTGTAAAGTATACATTTAAATCTAAAATAAATGCAGTAGTATAACCTCCTTCTTAAAAAAAAAGAAGTGGTTTTATCACATTTAAAGGCCAGTGAAGGATCTGCCTGATACTTAAGCCCACAATTAACTGAAACAAGAACAATTTGGGCCTTGAAAAAGAAAATCTACATGTGTAAAAGAATCTATTCAGTCTTTTTTCCTCAAGAGTCACACTGTTAGTCAAATAAATCTTATAAATTACCCTTAATTGCTAGCATAAAGCATGACTTGCTCTAAATGAGTGGATGTAAGTCCACAGCCATGGTCTGTGGACTGATGATCACCCACTGATTGTTATCCAGGACTCCTTCTGACCTAACTACTACTGGAGAATAGTTGCTGATATATTTCATGTGTTTGACCAATAAACTGGAAAGATGGTAATCTCAGGTTGAAATCTGAACTGAAATATCTAAATACCATGATACAGTCCTCATACAAGTTTTTGCTTCAAAAGAAAAATGTGAAAGGCCACTATAAATAAAATACCACTTATTGAATCAGCTTCCAACTCTTTTTACAACTCTGTAAATGACAATTAAGTAAAACAAAACAATATTAAAAATTGACAATTTCTAGAACAAGCTTTAAGGAAATATGGACTTCAAAAATGAAATTATTATGTATAGTATGAACTTATAGACATATTTCCTAAATGATTTATGGCTGCCTGGTAGTGTAAAAATCAAAATTCCCACAACCAAAGAACAATCTTTCTTCCAACATTTGAGCTGCCATTATTAAAGAATACTCTTTCCTTTATGACTTATGAGGACACATATAGCACCAATGAAAATAACTAATAAGTATATGAGTAAGTTTAAATAACCACTAACAATAACTGAAAGAGGAAATTAGTATATCTCCATTTTCAAAGAAATACAAGACAAACATGGATAACCAACAACAATTAGAACTAAATTATTTCTAAATGTTCTATTCATTAGGGTATTCTTTAATTCTATAGTGGTCTTAACAATGACTTGAAATATATTCTACTGCTCTTCTACAATAGAGGACATGGGAACAAAAGAATTTGACTGAAACAAAGTAGATTCATATATTGAGGGATATCAACATTCCTCAACTATGCTGTGGACCCGAGTATTGATATTGGGTAAAAGGTTTGTGTTTACAGTTTGTAAAGTAGTAGAATGTGAAAACATTAATACAATTGTTTTTAGTAATTACCAAGACCACATGGTTTTATGTCTGTTACTTAAAAAAAAAAAAAAAGAAAGAAAGAAAGAAAATGTTAGAAAAAAGTCTGGAGATTAAACTTTCTCTAGCATTTATATGATTTTCAAGAATGGTAATCTTTCAATAGGATAGATTTCATGATCTTCCATTTAAAGAGGTTATATTTAAACTCACTGGTTAAAATTAAAATAGTATAGAACTTTTCACCCTCCACAATATACAACATGTAAAATTCTGACTAGAATATTAAATAGTGATTAGCATGTGGGGAGTATGAATTAGCATTGCCAATTATTGGCTGTGTCTAACAAAATATGATGTAGCTCATTATCCAGAATAATCCACTGTACAAAATATAGTTTGTATTATACACCATAAACTTTTTGACTGAGTCCTACCGTAGCAGATATAGTGAATATTCACCACTCAGAACAAAATAATATGTATTCAAAACAAAATAAAAATAAATACCATTTACTCTGACAAATTTTACTGCATTTTCTTCTCTTTTAAAATGTAGATTGCAAACTACTAAATTGATTTTATTAACTGGTGTTTGGAAAACACTGCCCTGAAATATTAGCAATAGGTTCATAACATATAATATATATGTCTCTTCACTGTGGTGTTGCTTAATGAGGGTGGGGGCAGCTGAATATAGCTTAAATGTCCATTAGTAGGTAGAAAACTATAATGTGAATTACAATGAAATTACCAGTTGGAACTCGATCTAGGTAACATGGATACATCTCTGTGTAATAGGCATGCTTCTGAAAAACACAATGTAGAGTTACAAAAGCAGAATGATACTTTCAGAATAGCATGTTACATTTGGAAATATATAGATGGATAGATAGATATAAAAATATGAAAATTGTCTGGAAGTATATATTTTAATATATTAACATCTCAGTAGTGTGGGCACACTAGCAGATAAAGAGCACTGTAGTGACATGTGCAATGGTTTAATTTTTAAAGAGTTTCTAAAATGTTAATTGACAAAAATTTCAAAGGGTTTCAATAAGTTTTGAGGTGTGACTTGGTAAAACAAAAACAGAGGTGAGAACAAAATAAGTACAGTTCAATAGAACCAGGTATAATATCCAGACACATGATTCCATGAATAAGAATAAGAGGAAACTTAAATTAAAAAAAAAAAATCATAAGGACTGAGGAGAGATTACAATTAGGGAGGTGTGTAGAAACAGCTAGATAAGAAAGCGTGAAGTGGGCAGAAAACTGATCCATCCCCTACTGGTGTTTCAACTGTATAAATAACAAAGTGGCCTGCTTAGTGGAAAATTACTTTGCAACTCTTTTTACACAGACCAAACAAAGTGTCACCAGAGTGGCAAACTGAATCCAGTAAGGCTAATTAACCCCCTTTCCTTGGTGTTTTATACTAGCTATCTTTCTTACTGTGCCTCTGTTCATCTACATTGATATGTGTTAGGACCAAATGCAACGATAAATCATTGTTTCATGTATTGATGAATCCTGTCGATTCCACAAAAGACAGCCATTTTATTTATTGTTCTGAATACCTTCTTTCTACTCACATCTGGTTTTAAGAAACACTTTTAGAGAAAAGAAGTTATCCCTAAGCCACAAGTATGCTTTTATTAACTACAAATTGAGGGCTATTTCAAGTTTTTTGCCTTGTTCCTCAACATAGCTTCTAAATCCTAAAAAGTGTCATGCACCAACTAGGTGTACAAATGTTTCATAAAAATATGTTGTACAGTGTTAACATATATGAAAGCCTCCTTTATATGAAGTAAGGTAAATAACAAAAGCATATAATTGTCCAGTTGCAAAGGAAGGCAATTCTTATAAATATTTATTCATCACTCCTAACACTTTCTCTTCCTCACTCTCCACACCACAAAGGTATCAACATCATCCCACCATCAACTGAAGTGTCATGTCAAATTTTCTCCTGGCTATATTATTTATCACTGAAATCTATTAGTAATTACGTTCCTAAATTCTAGTCAAACAATTGGATATTACCAACAGGTTCTACTGAGGAGGGCTATGAAGGAATAATACACTGTATTTCTTAACTCAACAAAGATCAATAGCACTCTGAAAAGATTAAAAAACAATGGATGTTTCCCTGCTCTGGTTTTTCTTGGTGCTTCCCACCAAGTAACAAAAGGCAAAAGAGCTGGAGAATTCTGCTTTCCTCATGAGACAGATGCTCTGTTGACTTCTATTGGCACGTTAAAATTGGAGGAGCAAAAGACATGCATTGCAAGTGCAGCCTTTCTCTTAGTCTTTAATATCTCAAATTTTCCTTTTTTTCCATAACAACACCAGGAGAACCATTGAAAAAGCAACCAGTCAAAACAATCAGCATCAGTAAAGGGACAAAGGGCCAATGGTGAGCAAGAGAAGAAAAAAAGCAGATACAACCCCACACGTGCTCCTTTGAATCAGTTTGGAGCATGTTGATGCTTTTTTTGGAGGTAGGTAGAAATCAGAATGGACATTCATCACCCTACTGTACTCCTACTCCCTTGAAATAGTCTCATTATGACAAAAAGCAGAATTTAGAAATTAAATTCCAGGCAAAATTCAAGGCTTCATCTTAGCAATGTTTTAAAAAAGTGTTTTTTGTTTTTTTTTTTAAGAAAACTACCAAACTTTAAAAAGGAAAAAAAAAAAAAACACTCCAAGTAAACACTGTGTAGCTAAAAGCTACAATCTAAGTCATGTAATTAATTTACAAAGCTTAATTTCTAGAAAGGAATTATCACCATATTATTTTCCAGAAAACTGCAGATATATATATAAAACATGAATTAAGTTAAAGATTCTGAAAGAAAAATAATATTCCAAAGTAGGAAAACCCAAGCAAAAATATATGTGGCTCTAAGAGTCTTTTGAATTCTCTACTTATAGGAGTCAATTTTGGACTTCCATTTAGAGCTGATTTCCCAGAGCAAGTGACTAAATTACAAAACCCAGGAGATAATAGTCAATTACTATGATTTTTTCTCCATTAAACAAAAGCATTCTAATATACCAATAAAATATTTACCTTAGAGGCTTATATTCTGATATCTTACATGTGATCATTACATCATTTTCACTCTCCACTTTTCTATCTGAATAACGAGGGTGTATAAAAGGCTATATCTCTCTTTAGAAAAGATGATAGAATTGTCTAATACAAAAATTCTTCGAAAAGTCTCAAGAACATTAGTAACTTTTTTTTCCCATTCAACATGGGGGTAAAATCCATTCCCAAGATAGTTTTTACATTCTTTATGTCAAATCAAACATTATATAATATTTAACTGTGCAAGGGTTGTTTATTTGTTAGTTTGGGTACCAGAAAATGAACCCAGAGGCACTTTATCACTGGTAAACTTTGACAGCATTGTTTGTTTGTTTGTTTGTTTGTTTTTGAGACAGGGTCTTGCTAAGTTGCTGAGGCTGTCCTTGAACTTGCAGTTCTCCTGATTGAACCTCCGAAATTGCTGACATTACAGGAGTACACCACCATGGTAAGTATTTATTTTTTAATCTAAATGGGAATGTTTATATTCTATATAGAAACATTTACTTGATTATCTAATTTATATAAGCATAAATAATTTTCTAAAATTCTCCTAAATTACTTTAAACTTTTTATTTCTCAGCAACTAAATGTATATGAAAAATATATTTTTCTTAACTTTCTAATAAGTAATATGATATTCAAGAAGTAGTAAAGAGTTCCCTAGCCACCCTAAAGTACATCTCCACCAAAAGAGGCAAATTTGAACAGAAACAAACATAACATGCAAATTGTAAAAAGTTTCTTATTATTTCTTTTCTTTTTTTTTTTTTAATATTTATTTATTTATGTTTTAGGAGGACACAACATCTTTGTTTGTATGTGGTGCTGAGGATCGAACCCGGGCCGCATGCACGCCAGGCGAGCGCGCTACCACTTGAGCCACATCCCCAGCCCTCTTATTATTTCTTGAGGAAAGATTTTGTGGTACTGATGAACTCTTTTTTTATGTCATCTTTTTTCTACTCTGACCAAAAACCTGACAAGAACAATTAGAGCATGAAAAGTTTATTTGGGGGCTTAGAATTTCAGAGGTCTCAGTCCATAGAAGCTTGACTCCATTCCTTGATGCTAGAGATGAGCCTGAGCATCATGGCAGGCGAGTGTGGTGGAGGGAAATGGCTCAAGACATCACGTCAGAGAGAGAGGGAGAGAGGAAGAGAGAGAGAGAGAGAGAGAGAGAGAGAGAGAGAGAGAGAGAGAGAGAGAGATTGTGCCTACTGGAGCTTCCTTCACTAGGACAAAATATAAACATCAAAGACATACTCCCAGGGCCAACCTCCTCCAACCATATCCTCCCTGCCCACAGTGACCACCCAAGTTCATCCCCATCAGGGAATTAGTGTACTGATTAGGTTAAACCTCTTGTCACCCAATCATTTTATCTCTAATCTTTCTTGCATTCTCTCACAATGAGCTTTTTAGGGACGCCAAACATCTAAAGCATAACACTGATAAAGTGAACATATAGAATTCAGGAACTCTCTCCTTTAAGTGAAGTGGAAAAGTCAGCAAGTGAAAAGATCAGTTCACAAGTTGATATGACAGAGGGGGATCAACAACATCTTCAATTGGCAGTGCATTTTGAAAAGGTGGGCAATGCTAGGACACAGCACAAGCAAGCCTGCAGTTTACAACTGCACACAGCAGTCTACCAATTGGTTATATATTGTCTTTCAAATTATTTCCTATCTGTAAAGAGCAGGAATTGTATGATTCTTAAAAAGATTTCATAATACCTAGCCCCAAGTTGGGGACTAATGAAATGGGTGAAGAAATGGAAGGAAGCAGAGGAATAAGAGGAAAGAAATTTAAAAGACTCTACAATTATACACAAAACTACTTCTGAAAAGAGCCTCTGTAAGACCCATGTATCCAAAGGCTAAAATACTTCAGGAAACCACCATTTATTCAGCGACTCTACAGATTCAACAAGTGATATGTATAGACTGTGTTATTAGAAATATCTAAGACTATAAAAATACACATGTAATAAATATCAACTCTGGTTAAACATTGTCATTGAGATGTACACTTAGTAGCAGTGACTCAACATATTGACAGTTAATTACTGCTAGAAGTTTATGTTAATACTTATAAAGTTCCATAAATTTTGAGGTCTCTACCCTAATCTATTTTTTATGTGTCAGTCCTGTTACTTTTAGGCTACTTTTTGCAGTGTGTAAAGAACTTATGGTATTGTAGTAGAAATACCTGTACTTGGATCTCATCTATGTAAACTCAAAAATAATGAACAGAAAGTAAATTTGTATTAGAACTCCACTAAAGGAGATATCCTCATTTGCTTTGTTTCTTTTTTCACCATAGCTTTACTAATAAAGCCTTCTGCAAGTCAGGCTAAAATGGATAAGAGGATCTTTCAACTCCCTTCACTGTTTCTGATAATAAACAAAGCGTTCTGCTCCATTGAGCAGAAAGTTCACTGTTCTTATTATGAACATTACAGAGAGTATGTTTATTTGACAAAATTTTATATATTTGAGAAATCCCTTTTATATCATTAGTTATAAATTTTGTGCTAAATATGCTAGTCATTAATAGTAGTAAACAAAAAGACACAAAAATATAGATATCAAACTATAATACATATATTTTCTAATAATATTCCATTGAGAAATACACAAAGTCAATTCAGAGACTTAAGCACATTTAGTGCCTGCATTTTAATATCTAAACTAACTATCTCCAAAAAAAAGAACTAGATATCCTCAGAAAAATGACTGAGTCAAGGGCAAGAGCAATGGAAATACAAGATTAATTCAGAATATCTTATGGTAAAAAAAAAGAAAGAAAATATCCTGAAATATAATATGTATTAGACAAATGACATGGGAATCAAGGTGAATGAATTCCCAGTGGGAAAATGTAGTATGTTATGAGCAACAAAATAAGAATAGAGATAGAGTAACATGCACTGAGTAAAATAAAAATTTATGTTGTATCAGTGGTCTCATTTAACAGTAAGAATATTTTTATTTCATCTTCGATTTCTTCTACTATCCATTCATCATTCAAATAGTGTATTATTTAGTCTCCATTTGTTACCATAGTTTGTATTTTTTAAAATTTATCATTGATTTCTAATTTCATTACATTTTGATCTGATAGAATGCAAGGTATTATCTGTTTTTTGTTTGTTTTTTTGTATTTACTAATAGTTGCTTTGTGACATAAGATACAGTCTATTTTTACAAAGCCATGTGCTGCTGAGAAGAAAGTATATTTGCTATTTGATGGATGAAATATTCTATATATCTATGTTAAGTCTAAATTATTAATTGTGTTATTTAGTTCTATAGCTTCCTCATTTTGTTTTTGTTTGGAAGACATGTCCAGTAGTGAGAGGTATGTTAAAGTCACCCAATATGAAGGACTAATTTCAACTGCAAGTTATCATAATATTTTGTTTTTGTTTGAATAATAAATGTCCCAAAAGCAAAAGATACAAATGGAAAAAAATTTCTGTTCCATTCTAATCCACAAATTTTAAAAGGATTTTGTTGGACTTCTGGTAGTAAATTTCCATTTTTCCTATTGTCAATCAGATCTCACAATCTAACAAGGAAATATTTCATGTTTATATTTCTAAGATGTGAATTCAAATCTCAAACTTTCTTTTGGATGATTAAAAAATTATGATTTTAAGTCTACAAAGGCTGTCTGTGAAATTTTTTCTGTGCTTTATTTATATTATTTTAAGCAACATATTCAGTATATCAGTATATACAAATATCCCTTTAAAATAAAATTCTCCTCTCATTAATATTACCTGGAAAGCAGGTCCTTTCTCAGTGTTAAAAATGTCATCTTCCCAGGGCTGGAGGTACAGCTCAGTGACAGAGTGATTGCCTAGAACGTGTGAGGCACTGGGTTCAATCCTCAGCACCATATGCAAATAAATGAAATAAAGGTATTTTGTCCATCCACAACTTAAAAAAAGTCATCTACCTTTTGAAAACAAGTGAATGTGTTATGAAAAGCTGTGATTGCCACTGCAAATATTAAATAAATTTTGTGTGATGAGTCATTAAAAAAATACTTTGCACAAGATTAAAAGACCATGATAGAGGAACCCTACACCTTATTATGAAATACTATGTAGAGTTTATCTTCTGGCTCCAGTTTATGTCAGCCACAGGGGAGCTTCCCTGTTGATAACTGAACACCACACAGGGGATTAATTACTTCTGTCAACTACCCCCAGCTTCTTATTTCCAGTCAACTGGTCAACTGTGTGAGTCATTCCACATACCCATTTCCTTCACTAATCTCCATACTCTTCAGGGGTTCCTGGTACCAAAGAACACATTCACTACTGGTAACCTCTCATCTGTTGTTTCTCCTTTAGAGTGTCAAGAAAAGTGACCCTTCCTTATTTCATGGTTGAAAAAGAATGGACACAATCCATCTCCTGATGTGGAGACATTTTTCCACTTCTTTCACATTAACAGGGTCTCCCTGCAACATTCACTGGCACAGGAATGCACGGTAGTTCTTATCAGTTGCCTACTATCATTTCACCTAGTTCTATTGTGATAAGTATTTTCCCCAAAGGACATGGCTTTGTCTTTCACTCTTAAGGAAAACACAAAAGAGTCTTCTAAATGTTATTCCAGAAACATTGCAAGTCATGTCACACTCCAACTTCATTTTCTAAACGTTTCTTCTTAAATGTCTCACTAAGCTGGGCATGGTGGCACAAACCTGTCATCCCAATGCCTTGGGATGCTGAGGCAGCAGAACACCAGGTACAAGCCACCCTAACAAAAAGTGGGACACTAAGCAACTCAGTGAGACCCTGTCTCTAAATAAAATACAAAAATAAAAATAAGAAAAATAAGAAATAGGGCTGGGGATGTGACTCAGTATCCGAGTTCCCCTGGGTTTATTAGTTTATATCTGGAGCACAATAAGCTTTGTAATTAACTATAACAAGCTTACAAATAATTTCTGGATAGACTTGAATATTTTAGGCCATTTTTACCTCAGATCTAACCACTGTCACAGTTGTGACCTCATAGTATAGATGGCAAAGAGTATGTGCCACAAGAGAAAAAAAAAATCTGCTCTTTTCTCTTTTGATCTGGGTTTTCACTACTAGCATAACCTCCAACTTGTGTCTCCACAGAATCTCTTTTAACCACTTGTCTACTTTTTGAGCAAATTAACAGAATCTAAATGTTTAAAATGATAAAATTTTTCATGTTACACTTTATCTACTCTGCCTGTTACTATTCTGAGCACTTCACATTTATTGTCATGATTCATCTAAGACTTTGATGGAATAGATAACTACTAAGCTAATCTTTCATTGATATATGCTAAGATTAAACATGTTCTGATTGTGGAACTCCTGCAACCAGGAGAACAGTCCTCAACAAACATGCTGAGACTGTTTGTTGTGATGTAGTTAAAAGAACGGTATCAGCAATCCTGGCCTGATTCTTGGCTACTGTGTGATCTGGGTAGGGTAAATCAGCAAAACTCTCTGAACTTGAGATTCTTCCTTATGATATAAATAACAAGGAAAAGATGCCATGTAGAATGCCTAAAACTCTCTGATATACTATGTGCATGTAAAAAGTGAGAGGGGTATTATATAAAGTTAGAAATGCTAGATTAAAGCATAGCAAATGAAAGAGGAAATTATGGGAGGGGGCACACAAAAAGAAAAGAAGCAGAGTATGATACATTGAGGCATTACAGTCTTCTTAGGTACAAGCTACTCAGAGTGTCATGTCTGAATTCACATCTTATAAGGGTTAAAATAACCTTCTCACTAATTAAACTGTATATTTGTATTACAATGAGTCATCTTATTAGGCAGAACATATACACAATGATATACTGGAACTCACAAGCCCAAATAAGACTCAAAAATGTGTTCCCAGTGGGAAGAGGCAGTCCTGCATCTGGCCTGAGCTCTGGTGGGGGTCTGCTGGTGGTGGGTCGGAGCCAGGCCTACCTTGGGCCAGGCTCTGACGCCTGTCAGCAAGGCTGACCTGGGCTGGGGCTGAACTCTGACAGGTGTCTACCAGTAGGGGGAGTCGGTGCGTGGCAGAGACTGAGCTCTGGAGGGCATCTGACAGTGGGCAGAGTCATTCCTGGGCTGAGTCTGAGCTGTGGCAGGGGTCAGCCCAAGGCGGGATGGACCCTTGACGACCTTCTTCCCCAGGCTGCTGCCTCATGTCATTGTGGGAGATATGGGCAGATCCTGAGCTCCCAAGGATGTTTGCTGATGAGCCAAGGCAGTCCTTGGCAGGGCCAAAGGATCTACAGGCATCAGGCAGTGGCGGGTAGAAACTGGGCCTTCCCTGGGGCCTGGCTCCAGGGCAGAGCTTGACCCCAAGGTAGGCCTGGCTCCATCCTGCCTCCAGCATAGTGTGGGATCCTCCTCCTGGCACTCCCCAAGCCTAAATAGGCCTCTTCACTCTGCTCCTTCACCAGCAGCCACAGGGGCTTAAAAAAAAAAAAACAATTTATATAGGAACTCTCCAAGTGCATCAATGCACTCTACTGTCCTGGATAACTCATGAAAGCAAATTTAAATTTTTAAAAAGTAGATCAGCAATTAGGACTTTGGTCAACATGTGGCTAAAATAAACTCATCTTCAATACAATGGAAAAAAAAGAAGACAGACCATGTCACCCTATAATGTGAAATTTTCCAATGATTTTCCATCTTGCTCGATGGATAACCCAAAGCCCAATGCGGTCCCACAAGGACCACAAAAACTTGTAATTCCACAGCTTGCCTTGGGAGACTGCAGGGCCTTGCCAGCCCCCTTGCTTCATTGGGGCTATAGTACCTGTCATTTCCTCTCCAAGGGTGTCATTGTTATTATGTGTATGGAGTTATTAAGAGTATTGTTCTATAGCACCAAAGAGAATCACAGTATTATGCAGCCATCAGCATCCTTTGTTCATCCCCAGGACTTTTCTACTCACCCATTCAACTTGTCCTCCTTTAATACTATCTTGCCACTTCCCTGTTGCTAATGCCAGTAACCACCATTCTACTTTTTGTCTGTATGAATTTGATTATTTCATAGATTTATGTGAACACCAGAAAAGTACAAGAGCAATGTATGCTGATGTATGTGTGTACATGGGCAAACATACCTGCATACACATACATGCATTAGTAACCAAATTTCCCTTCTTGCTCTCCACATTTATGTTTAGAATTCCTCCTATATAGTGTAAACACTCATTTATTTTCTTCCTGGACTTTGATGATTTATACATTTAATTTATCAGAGCATCTGGAGTTTATTTTAATGTCTATATGAGATACGGATTGAAAGGAAAGTGACCACAACACTTGGAGCAACCAAAAGATCTTTATTGCAGCAGTACAACAAAGAGAAAAGAAAGAAGGAGAGAGAGAGAGAGAGAGGAAGCTCATGCAGGAGAGAGACAGAGAAAGCAAGAGAGATAGCAAGAGAGAGGGGCCCTGGCAGGAGGGAGTTTTTATAGCCCAAATCTAATGGGGCCTCTGGGTCTGCAAGCTGCCTTGCTGGCCCAAGGGGGGTTGAGTGCTCAGCCTTGAGCAGGATTGAATGTTCATACTTGAGGCAAACAGGTGATAAAGGACCAGAGAGAGGGGTTTTGAGTGTGTGGGCTATCTTGCAGCCAACATCTGTTCAGCCTGCCCTGCAGACAACACAGTTCAGACTGCTCTGCACCCAACATTCCTCCCTTTTTGTTTTTCTAAGTGACATGGGGGACGGCATAAAGTCCTCTGGCTACTTCCTGCTTAATGGTGGGCGGTGTTAGACCTAGAAGGGGAAGTGGAGGAATGTTCGGGGGATAGGTCCGAGAACACCAGGGCAGCCAGAAATAACACTCAGTGGCTACAGACAACTACTGTGGTAGGGGTAAAGTCCATAAAAGTTCCTTGAAGCCACAAGTCCTCGATGGCATCAAACCAGTCCTGGATGGAGGAGATTCTTGGTATCAGCCACTGGTCCTCTAGCAGGGACTGTAGGAAGTATTGGAGGTGGCTTGGTTGAATCCAGTAATGTTAAGGGTGACAGCCCGATTGCCGCCAGTGGAAGGGCAATCGCCTTCACCCATAAACTGAGAGAGGTGGTGTCATCCTGGTGTCATGTCGCTTGGATGTAGAAGCGGTATCTGTGGTTTGAGATAAAAACTTGAGAGAGAATAATGATTAGTAAAAGAAGAAGAGGGTTGGTGAAAAATTTTGAGTTTGGTGGGCATGGTGGAAGTCCAGGACTGGACATTTGGAACAAGTGCCTTTTTAAGGTGGGAGATATGGTGGTACCAGGGGAGTTTAGGTTTGATGCTTCCTTGTGGGGATACTGTTAAGCAGACAGAATAAACAGAGTGGACATGCTGGAGAATAGTTCTCATTCCTAGGAAGTGAAAGAGTGATTGTGAAAACTGGAAAAAGGGGTTAGAGAGGGTTTTAGATGGGCACAGAGTCTCTGGAGCCAGAGGAGTTGGTCATGAGTCGTAGATCTCCATCTTGGGCATCAGGGCTGGTAGTCTTAAAGAAGTGGTTGAATGACCAGCTTGTTGGTGAATTTGTGTATCTGATCTTGCATGAAATTCTGTAGGCAATTTAATAGACATAGTCCTATTAGGAGAAACAGAGAGAGGACTAATAGGGGTCCTGTGCAGGGGAGGAGCCAAGGCCATACTTGACTGAACATTCCCCATGGAGCCTGTGGGCTTAGTTGCTGTCTCCTCTTTTCTAGCTGTTCTTGTCCTTTATTACTCCAAGGAATGACTGTGTTTTGGCTTAACTGTTTTTGGTAGGTGTTTAAGATCAAGTGGTCAAAATTGACTGTTTCTATCTATTGTCAAGAGTCAGCCGAGTCCCCATAGGGGTCACTTGTGAGGGAACTTGAGAGCAGCTTCTTAATTCTGCTAGTGCCATTTGCACTAGGATGGGTCCAGGTCTTGCTTGACCATGTGGCTTCCCTTGGAAGCATCAGGGATGTCTCCTGTCTCCAATGACCCTCCTATTCACAGCAAGTGCACTGATTGGTTTTTCATTCTCTAGTGGTCTCATTAATCTCCCTGATCAGGAGGTTATGTGGCCCAGAGTTGCAAAGCTCTTTAGAGAAGTTGCCTGTTCCCTGGATTCAGACTGACTCAGAGGGCCAGAGCCCAATATTGGTTTTCTTGGCCATTTTAGTTTAACTTTAAGTCTTGATCATAAACATCCAGCAAAGTCAGTTTCACCCTAAATTAAGAGTATTGGGCTTTAGCTGAAGTTTGGCCTATGTTGGAGTCATTCTTACATGTAGTAAGATGGGAGGCATAGCCTTATCTCAGGTAAGCCAGGGCTCTTTATAAATCTTAGGTAAAGTGTTCTAGTATTGAAGCTGATCTTTTTTTTTAAATATTATTTTAGAAAGTTTACATATATTGTTGCTTGATGTCACATGAATACTAGCTAACACAATATGATATTACATTTAAATTGTACCCAGTGTATAGAACTTTATATTAATCTTATTGATAACAGGTCCAGTTATAGAACATTAAATGATATAAATAAATCTCCAATAAGTTATTTTTATAAGCCTAAAATAACCATGCAACCTTTTGGAGAACATCAGCTTGATATAATTTTTTAAAGCTTCTATCTTAAAGACATATACCTGGAAAATATGAACACATTTAATATACAAAGAAGAGTAGTAGTACCACAATTATTATTGATGTTTTTATATTAATCAAGTTTAGCTTTTAAATAAATAACATATTACAATATTACAAAATAACAGTTGTTGTTTAGCTATAGTTGTATATACAGACCTTCTTTAGCACTTACTTAAACCTATATAGCCAGCATACACAGACTTTCTTCATCACTTGCTTAAACCCTCTTATTTACTTAATAGACTCTCTTATCCAGAAACACATTTTCCTTCTATTAAATCCATACCTAGAACCTTCTAATTTCTCTTTCCTATGTGTTAACTCTTTTTTTATTCACACTTTGAAACAATCCTTGTAAATTTCTGAATTTAGGCAAACTATTCCATTTTAACAAGAGATATTTTGTTATTTGCAGTACACAATTAATCACATCTGTTGACCATTTCATGAAAACATGAACAATGTTTAAGTGCATAGAATTATACCATTGTAGGGACAGACAAGGCAAGGCACCTAAGATAGCACTGAAGATAGGGAAACAGTTTTATTTGGTTGCAACCGGATTCAGAAGGCACAGCTTCTGTTGTAATCAATTAATCCCCTGAACCCCAAATTTAGGTTGTTTCAGAATTTTGTACCCAACATGTAAGGGAAAGGGCTCAGAAGTTCACAGTCTGCAGAAGTTCACAAAAAAACAGGCTTTTTTTTTTTTTTCTGTTCTGGGCAAGTTAACCCTTTAAGGACACTTGGGAGGGGAAGAGCTATTTCTTCCCTTTCTCTCCTCTTCCCCCCACCCTCCCCACCCCCACCAACTGTTATCAGGGAGCCCAGTTGGTAACTTCCTTATCTTAGACATGTAGCCTTCTCTGTGAAGCCCCAGCTCAAAGCCAGAGGTCTTGTTCACATATTTTGTGAAAAACTAGTAAGGGGGTGTCTAGCTTTTTGAGTGCTGATTTTTCCAGCCAGTGACCAAGTAAAACAGGGCAACAGGAAAATTGGAAGTTTATCTACATTAAACTTTTTTGTAGAGATTCTTTTGCTGAAAGTCCTAAAATCAGCTATGGTGAGGATTTCTGGAGAAGGTCAGTTAAGACTTTTCTGTGGGCCTGGGTAAGGAGGGGAAGATGGGAAGGCGGGGCTGAGAGCAGCTCAATGGATCTGAGAATGAGGAAGGAGTGATGTAAAAGAATAGGATTTTCCCTAGCAAGGAAAACTTGAACAGTAGAACAGGTAGAGCAGAGGGAAGGATGGGAGTGAATATCCCCAAAAGCCTGTAAGGGACAATTCTTAGTAACCTATTTTCAGTGATGACAAAGCAACTTTAAAGGCCATTTTCACCAGATCTCTGATAGGGGTCTGAGGGCTCTACTTAGCTCCTTTGAGCTTTGGGTTAGCTGGTAAGAGGACCTGGTGGGACCTGGTGTGGGCACTGACAGAAGAAGAGAGGAGTGAGTGGGTGAAGGGATTCCTTCAGTACCTGCTACCTCAGAAAAGAGGCAATGGTTTGAGGAAAGGCGGTTGTTTAGGTTTTTGATCTAGTGAGTGGAGAGGAGAAGTCAGGTTGTTCAGGTGGGGGAGACAGTGGAGGGGCTGGGGCAGAAGGTTGAGGGTGAGGACCTATTTGAGCCGGGCGATAGGGTGGAAATTCATCAGTAGGGTCAAAAGTAGTGGATGAGTCCGGAGGAGGAGAAGATTGGGGATCAGTGGTCATGGGTGTTGGTTTGCAAGCTAGAAGAATTTGCAGAGGTCTGCAAGAGGTGCAGAGAGCACAAGCAAGAAGAAAGCTTTGATATAGCAGCTTTTTACCCATTTTTTCGAATGCTCACAGTAATTGTAGAGATCCCTTAGAATGCAGGGATCCAGGGACCCAAAAGGAGGGCCATCTGCTTTGGTTGTCTAAGGGATAAGTAGGCCAGGCCTGGGTGCTATATTTGATCAATTTTTTGGGTTTGATGTCTGGTGTCAAGGAGAGGGTTTTGAGGTTATCCAAGAGGCATTGTAGGGGAAACTAATTTATTGTCAAAAGGGGCGTCCCCACTAGAGCCAAAAATCAGGAGTGCCTTAGTGGCAGGTTCGAGCTGCAGAGATTGGTCATCACCGAATCCTGACAGTCGAAGCTCTCGTCCTGGATGGAGCCAGACCCGTGGGAGACCTTGGCCAAGGCTTTTCAGTACCCCTCCTGGAGAGGCCGGATACTCCCAGGGCTGGAAAGAGAGAGACAGGGAAGAGGAAGGAAGGGGAGGGTAAGCATCTCTCTGGCGGCCAAGTCTTGAAGGTGAGGAATAGGACTTTAGGAGAGCCACCAAGACCATGAAGGTCTGGGTGGGGTGTGATGTTCAAATTTTTGTTTTGTGTCCCTGGAGGTTACAGAGTCCTTTGAGGGAGACCTACAAAGCCTATGCTGGTAAACTACCAGCTGGGAAGGGAAGGGAATAATTTTGAACCCAGGAGTCGATTCTGCCCGAGGAAGGAGTCCCTGAGGGCCACCGTAGCCTTAAAGGCTGTGGTGGGGTGTTTTCCTCCCTGCAGGTGGGCAAAGAGGTTTGCCGGACAATCAACAGTCAAATCCTCCTGACACCACCATTGGGTTTAGGACTCCAGGAAGGGGAAACTCACCAACCGAAGGTCGGTGGTGTATGGAGTTCTGGCAGTTGAGAAAATGGGTTCAGGCCATCAGTGAGTGGCACTTCCAAAGGAAGAGGGACCCAAAAGTGGGTTTTAAACCCTCTCCCGGGTTTCAGCACCAATGAAAGGAAAGTGACCACAACACTCAGAGCAACCAAAAGATCTTTATTGCAGCAGTGCAACAAAGAGAAAAGAAATAAGAAGAGAGAGAAAGAGAGAGGGGGGGGGGAGTGAAGCGCACACAGGAGAGAGACAGAGAAAGCAAGAGAGATAGCAAGAGAGAGGGGGGCCTGGCAGGAGGGAGTTTTTATAGCCCAAATCTAATGGGGCCTCTGGGTCTGCAATCTACCTTGTTGGCCCAAGGGGGGTTGAGTGCTCAGCCTTGAGCAGGGTTGAATGTTCAGACTTGAGACAAACAGGTGATAAAGGACCAGATAGAGGGGGGTTTGAGTGCGTGGGCTATCTTGCAGCCAACATCTGTTCAGCCTGCCCTGCAGACAACACAGTTCAGCCTGCTCTGCACCCAACATTGATTGGATTTCATGTTCTTACCTACATCATAAGGCATCTTCAAAATGGTCTCAGTACCTTTTCCTGAATAAGTTGTCTTTCTCCAAAGAATGGAAATGTGACCTTTGTGACATTATAACGTGTTTTATCAATGCAAGTCTTTCATGATCTCTCTTTTGACTTCTGTCACTGTTCCCAGTTCCCACACTTCACATATTACAATACTCTAGGTGAAGATACCTCTTGATGCTAAATTCATGACTTATCTTATTTTTCCAAAATGATACTTTTGTGCTGGGCAAGATGGCATATGCCTATAATCCCAGTGGCTTGGGGGACTGAGGCAGGAGGAAGGAGGATGTCAAGTTCAAAGCCAGCCTCAGGAACTAGGAGGCACTAAGCAACTCCGTGAGACCCTGTCTCCAAATAAAATACAAAATAGGGCTGGGGATATGGCTCAATGGTTGAGTGCCTCTCAGTTTCAATCCATGGTACCAAAGAAAAAAATTAAACACACACACCCACACACACATCTCACACGTTCATACTCCTGTGACTCAATTTTTCAAAATGACTTTAGACATTTATTGCTCTCATGATACCTCATTGGAAGTAAGATTTTCTATATATTGAAGTGAGGAAAATAGATAGATGGTCAACATGGGCCTCTCTCTAAAGGAATATACATGACCTCTTATGATGTGATTCTTTATTTTCATAGATTTATTTTTGTGGACCCCAAAGACTCATGAGAACAACATCTGAGTGCTGCATATAGCTATTTAAATGGATTCCAATGGGACCTTCCTCTCTGGGTTCAACCACATTATTTATTTTTATTTTATTAGGGATTGAACCCTGAGGAGCTAAACCACTAAACCCATCTCCAGCCCTTTGTTGTGTTTTTATTTAGAGTCAGGGCCTCATTGAATTGCTTATGGCCTTGCTAAGTTGCTGATGCTGGAAATGACATGCCCTCAAGAGCTGAATTTCCTCCACCCTCCCCTGCATTCTGAAAGTAGAAGTGAGTTCCCTGCAGGGTTTGTTCCACCTAAAAAAGGACCTGCTACACAACATTCAGAAACACAAAAACCTGATGTCTTTGTTCCCTCTTCAAAATTAATTTGGGGCTGGGGATGTGGTTCAAGCAAGAGCACACTTGTCTGGCATGTGCAGGGCACTGGGTTCAATCCTCACCACCACATAAAAATAAAATAAAGATGTTGTGTCCACTGAAAGCTAAAAACAAATGTTTAAAAAATTCTCTCTCTCTCTCTCTCTCAAAAAAAGTAATTTTACTTATTTCTTATTTCTAGTTTTTAAGTAGCTGCTTTTACTTAAGTTAGTGACCATACTTTTGCTATAATTTAAGCTAAATGGAACGATAATTCTTAGGATACTATTTTGTAAATACAGATGGTTTAAATATGAATCTTATAAGTAAATTATTCCTATTCTATTGTATTCCAGAGATCAGCATTTAATTTGATTAAGCCACTATAACATAAACAACAATGGGATTTCTGGGTACTTGGAATCTAGCCATTGTGGATATTTTAAACTCCCAACAAAGGCAGTCCCTTTATACAAAGAAGTGTATTTAGTAATATGGTAGCAAATATGAAAGTAATATTATGCTTAAGAAAAGATTTTCATTGGTTTAAAGTCTTGTTTGGCATGTCAGCTAATTTTTCCATAACAGAATAACTAGAGCATAGTAAGAGTTAACCAGAAAACACAACTAAACATGTCATGGACATCGGAGATCTCAAAAACAAAGGAAAACGAAGTTTGCAGGGAACATTTTAGAATTGGAAACCACAAATTAAACTCGCTCTGTTCCCATTTTCCCTTCTGTTATCTTCTTTGTCCTCTTCTTCTACTTCTTCTCCTTCTCCTCCTCCTGCTCCTTGTTCTTAAACCTTCAATTAATTAATTAATTAATTAATTAATTTCCATATGGGGCTGAGGATACAACTCAGGGCCTTGCACCTACTAAGGGAGCGCTCTACCACTGAGCCATAACCCCAGCCCCTTTTTAATTTTATGACCATTTTCATGAAATTCAGAAATTCTTTCTGCTGTGTTCACTGATATGAGGATTGACCTAGTCATTGTTTAGTTTTCTGGGAGACTTTTGTAAAATACACATAAATTATTTAGGACATTGAATTGAAAAAACAAAGATGTAATTCCACAATTGGTTATTCTTAGATTTGATACTCATAAAATGACTCTGAAAACTAGTATAAAAATTTTTAAACTCTCACTTTCCATTTCTATATCATTGCCAACAAGTGAAAATTCAACAACCTGGACCAATCCAGAAACCACACTTTGAAAAATGTTTCCCCAGTACAAATACAGAACATTTATTTTAAAATACCCTAATTATGAACTAGTAGTTAGAGCTTCATTCAAGTGTTAAATATGCTCTAGTTTTGTGTGCCTATTTGTGTGTGTTTGTTTGTGTGTGTGTGTATGTGTGTGTGTGTGTGTGTTTGTGTAAAATATGCATTGACATTTAAAATAAGTTCAGGAGTATAGCCCCCTACTTAAAAATAAGAAGCAGCATTATCTCATTTGAATGTCAGTGAAGAATCTGCCTGATACTTGAGGCCACAATTAATTGAAAGGAGAAAAATTGGGGACTTGAAAAAGAAAGTATACACGTTTAATAAATCTAATTGGTCTGTTTTCCCTCAAGAGTCTCACCTGTTGTGAAATCAGTCCTATATGCAACCCTACCTTGTCAGCATAAAACATCAGTTGCTCTAAATGAGTGGATGGAGGTCTGCAGCCATGGTTGGTATAAAATGGACTGAGGATCCCTCACTGATTGTTATCCAGAATGACTTCTGCCTGTACTCCTATTGGATAATAGATGCTGATACAGTTTGGGTCTTATACCAGTAAACTGCAATGAAGCTAATTTCTGGTTGAAAACTACTCAATTCATTTTACTAACTGGTTTTTGGAAAACACTGCCTTGAAAATTTATCTATATGTTCATAACAGCATCTATATATCTCTCCCCTGTGGTTTTGCTTAATGGGTAGTGAGGACTGGATATAAGTTAAATGTCCATTAGTAGGTAGAACATTGTAATGTGAATTACAGTGCAGTTATCAGTGTAAACTCAATCTAGGTAACAATGATTCAGCTCTGTGTAATAGGCCTGCTTCTGAAAAACACAATGTAGAGCTCCAAGAGTAGAACGATATTTTCAGAATACCATATTATGTTTGTAAATAGATAGAAAGATAGATACATAGATATAAATATATAAAAAGGGCCTGGA
The DNA here is from genome assembly GCF_047511675.1 of Marmota flaviventris. Lineage (NCBI taxonomy): Eukaryota > Metazoa > Chordata > Mammalia > Rodentia > Sciuridae > Marmota > Marmota flaviventris. The sequence continues at coordinate 71,027 of NW_027287687.1, read as the reverse complement.
ACTATATATTTCAATAAATTACAATGTCAGTAGTGGGAGGTACTAGCAGATCAAGAGGACTATGGCTGCATGTGAAGTTGTTCAGTTTTTAAAGAGTTTTCAAAATGTTAATTGACAACAAATTCAAAGGGTTTTAGTATGTTTTGAGGTGTGACTTGGTAAGACAAGCACAGAGGTGAGAAATACTTAAGTACAGTTCAATAGAACCAGGTATAATATCCGTACACAAGACTCCATGAATATGAGGAAAGAGAACACTAAAAAAACCATAAGGACTAAGGAAAGATCAGGATTAGGGAGGTTTGTAGAAACAGCTGAATTAAAAAAGCATGCAGTGGGCAGGAAAAAAGGAAGAAAAGGCCTCACATTTGGTAAACTGATTGGTTCCACTATATAAATAACAGAGTGGCCAGCTCAGAGGGAAAGTGCTTTGCAACTCTGTTGAGAGACAACAGAAAGTGCCATCAGAGTGGCAATATGAACCCAATAAGGCAGATTAACTCCTTCGCATTGTTGATCTATAACAGCTATCTTTCTTACTATGCCTCTGTTGATCTATATTGACACAGGTTAGGACCAAATGCAATGACAAATTTTTGTCACATGTATTGATGAATGCTGATAATTCCACAAAGCATAGGCATTTTAGTTAGTGTTCTCAATACCTCCTTTTCTATTCTCATCTTGTTTAAAAAAACTTTCGGAAGAAAGAAATTCTCCCTAAGCCACAAGTGTCCTTTTTTGAACTACAAATTGAGTGCTATTTCTATTTGTTGTGGCTGGTTCCTGAATATAGTGTGTAAAACCTAGAAAGTGTCATGCACCAAAAGAAAGTACACCTTCAGTGAGTTCCATTCTTTGCACACCAGGGTCGCCTTATTGTCCTTTAAAGGTCAGAATACCAATGTAACAGAGAATATTCTTCTTCCTATGACTAGAGTGTTATTGACTTGCTTGTTCAGATGAAAAATAGGATACGGAAATTGACTTGAAAGCCAGTATTTTGATACAGTTGCTGTAGAGGAAACTAAACTACTCTCATTTGGACACTTTTAGACACTTATGCAGCTCTGGTCACATAAGTGTAAATAACAACAGGTCTAATCAGGCATGGTGACCTATAGGTTTGAACTTGCATGCTTAGAAAACCAGTGATTACCTGTGCATCTTCTCCTTTGAACCTCATAGGTGACTCATCAACAATTCAAGTGTTAACTCAGGAGGAAAACAATATGTTTGGATGTCCTTTTTGTACATCAAGCCATGAACTCTTTGTCTTAACATCAACAATTTAATTCACGTTCAGGAGCTACATCCATTTCAGAGAGTCATATCCATCCTTCTCTTGGCTATATATTTATAAGGACCAGCCAGCTTCCTTAGATGTTTTCAGGCCCATGAAAAGTCCAAAGAAAAGAACATCTGAAAGAAGAGTTTGAAGAATTTTCAACAAATACTAGTCTAGAAATGCTGACATGAAAAACAACTAAAGTTTTCAACTCCTTCTTTTTAGGAACGTTAGCTGTGCTGTGCTTTTCAAAAATGGTTTGTCTTAACTGATTTGTGCCCATGTTAGCAACTCTTCTGAAATTACTTTGGAAGTAGACTAATGTGAGAGTTTTTCTTTAGAAATAATTCAAATTACTTGCATAGGAAGTGTCAGCAGGTCTGGGGATGTAGCTCAGTGGCAGTGACCTTGCCTAGCATGGGGCCCGCCGGAGATGGACTTTCACCCCAAAGACTGCAAGAAAAGAAAAGGGAGGGAAGGGTGAGAGAAAGTTGGAAGGGAGGGAGGCAAAGTTGGAGGGATGGAGGGAGGTAGAAAAGAAGGAAGAAGAAAAGGAGAAAAACCAGGAAGGGAGGAAGGAAGCAAGGAAGGAAGGAAATAGGGAGAGCACAAGAGCAGGGAAAGGACTGAGTCACTAAAACAAAAGGCAAGCGACACAAATACAAATATAGGCCATAAAAGCTGTTTGAACAGTTTAGACAGCTTTAGAATTTGAGTGACATCAAACTGAGTGTTATGATGACTGGATGGAATCTTCATATTAAGCCCACCTTGGCCTGGCCTAAACCAAATCAAGGGGTGGGTGGCATGGAGAGGAATTCTCTCTGGCTGGAGTGGAAGGGACCTAAACCTGTGGCACTTGAGGATGCACTGGGTAGGGAAGGGGACAAGACTCCCCTGATGGGCAGTGGAGCACTACAAGGCTCCTGGGAGCCCTTGTTCATGGCTGCAACCGCCATACGCCCACCACCCGCCATAAGCTCAGCCCCTGAAGGGGCTCACAGTGGTATGCTCCGTTGCCTGGTGCAGGTTTGAGTTCCTGACCAAACACACCTGAGTGTCCGCAGCCTGTGTTGGCCTGCCTGGTCAGGCTGTGGTTGTGGTGGCAAGAACCAAAGCCATCTTGGCATGATGGAGGAGCCAAAGGCTGCCTCTCAGCCATACTAGTGGGTGGTTCTGGAAGAAGCACCCAGGGTTGTGGCAGCATTGTCTGGATTCATGAAGCCAGGCCATCTTTCTTATGGCTTTCCTTGGGAGTTGGTGATGTGTACAGCTCTTGGATTTTTTGCTGTTCTCTCACTTTTCTGGAGAAGTTTTCAGTCGGTTACTAGTAGGCTTTACGTGGGAAGAGAAAAAAAGCTGGCTCTAAATCTTGCTGGACTTCTTGAAGAAAAATGTGGACTTCTTGAAAACGTTAGCCTTGTTCAAAAAGAACATGAAGGCTTACACTGATCTTTAAAGGATTGCAGGTTTGAGAAGGGTTCAAGGGAAGCACAATATCTGGAGGCAACCTACGAAAAGCTGAATAGGTCCGAATCCAGCCATGGCGTTGAAATGCTCTCTCTAGAAGAAGAGCTCAAAGCACAGAAGGCTAAACATGGTCAACAGGATGAAACGATGGCACATATATCATGAAGGATACAGTCCCTCCAAGGTGAATCTGAATCCCTCAGATCACAAATAGCTGAAGCTAAAACAAACTGGAGACTCTTTCAAGTGAATGAGGAAGGACTGAAGCTGGCAATCTAAGAGGCTTTGAATGAAAGTTCCCAACTTCAGCAAACGCAGAGTCCAACAATACAAGGAGAAGATGAAGCACAGAGGGAACAAGGAGGAGTCCAATATAAAGCAAAAATCATATTGGAGGACTCTAAAGTAGCTGCTTGTTCTCAAGTTCTAAGGGATACAGAAAATCACATGGGGTCTCCGAGTGAATGCTTGCTGATGATGAAAGATAGGTCTTCTCCAAGCATGGGAGCCCAAAGGGATGCTGGTCACCTGTTATTGGGAAGGACGAGTGAACCAGAAATTGGTGCTCACTTGGATGATGAGTCCAAAGGAGCTTTGAGGAAACTGGTTTATGGTGCTAAGCTAAAGGCCTCCTTAGAAACCTTGGAAGGAGAAAGAAATCAAAAATGTACTTTCTCATCTGAAGTGGAGGAAACCACGGAAGACCTTACCAAACACCTTAAAAGTCTGCAGACTGAACAGGCATCTTTGCAGTCAGAAAATGCACAGCTGCAAAGTGAGAATGAGAGACCCTACAGAAGAACTTTAAAGTCATGATGGAACACTATTAAGAAAATATGATGAAACTGCACAGGAAATTAAGAGTGGAGGAAAACTACCGGGTGGAGCAAGAGGAGAAACTTTCCAAAGTCGAAGAAAAGATGAGCCATACAATGGAAGAGCTGGACACCTACAGAAAGCGAGCCAATATTTGGAGAGAACCATTCATTCCTGTCTGGGGCAGATTATTTCCTCTGAGAAAGAAGCACATGCTAGAGAGTTGGCAGCTCGGATTGCTGAAAGAAACCTCAGTTATTTCAGGAAACAAAATGCTCACAATGGACAAAAATTAACTGAGAAAGAGCTTAGATTTGAACTTGTAGAAAAAGATCTGTATGATGCACTGGATGTTTCCAACTCAGCATTGGTCAGAAAGCCTTCCCCAAATGGGACCTCACCAATGGGTCAGCCTTCATCTTAAAGACACCTCCCCATTTTGAAAAGAATGGTCCACTCACACTCTCACCTTTCACTCCATAGGGAGGAGGAAGAGGCTCAAGGGGCTCAGAGAATTCTCTGGACCATGTGAATAGAAGTGAAGGAAGAGAATCCAGCTGTGACAAGTTCACTGATCTTCTGATAGCACCTTCTGGCGCTGGGCCCCTGTCTTTTCCATGGGAACAGGCCTGCAGGCTGATGATCCCTCCACCAGGCCAACCATATTCTTCTGAACCATGTCTTTCTCTACAAATGCAAGATGGACGTTTCTCAAATTGTGGTATACCATCAGGACCAGCCGAACTCAGAAGTACTAATATGTGTCCTTTAGATAAAGGGGATGGGCCTATGTCTTCACAATGGCAATCCAGTAGAAAGGAGACCATAACCGATTTCGGGGACTCCGATGTGCCTGATTCACCTCTCCATGCTGAAAACCAAGAAACTGGCTCTGGCTCTGTGTTGGCACCTTTCCCTTTAGTCAGAGGTGCCTTGTTTCCAGTTGACCCAAGGAGTCATTTCATGAGAAGAGGACCTTTTTTTCCTCCACCTCTCCCAGGAAACTTGTATGGGAACCTGGAGAGTATTTTCCACCGGCCCCGGCACTCACTCCATTTCCAATGCAAAATGTCTATGCAGGGAGCTGTTTTTCTCATGACCTCCCCCCAAGAGATGGAATTTGTCCCCCCACCCCCGCATTCTGAAGGGTTCCTTCCACCTGCAAATGAGCCTGTTACTCAACATCCAGAACCAAAGAAGAAAACTGATGTTGTTGCAATCTCTTCAAAAGTAATTTGACTTATCTCTCATTTTTAGTTTTTAAGTGAATGCCTTTACTTCAGTAATTGAATATACTTTGGCTCCAATTGAAGCTCAATTGAACTATAATTCTAAAGATAGAATATTGTAAATAAAGATGGTTTACATAGGAATCTTATGAGTAAATTATTCCTATTTTATTTTATTCCAGAGTACAGCATTTAATCTGATGAAGCCACTATTACATAAACAACAATGGGAGTTCTAGGTACCTGTAATCTAGCTGATGGAAATATATGTGAAACTCCCAACAAAGTTAGTCCCTTTATACAAAGAAGTGTATTTAGTATGACTGTAGCAAATGTGAAGTGACTTTAGGCTTAATGAAAAATTGTCATTGATTTACAGACTGATTTGGCATATCAGCTAGTTTTTTCATATCAGAATAACTAGATCATGGAAAGAGTAAATGAGAGAACACACCTAAACATGTCATGGAAACAGGAGATCTCAAATACAAAGAAAAATGAAGATCTCAGGGAACATTTGGGAATTGGAAACCACACTTTAAACTCACTCTGCTCCCCTTTTTCCCTTCTGTCAACTTCCTTGTTATCTTCTTCTCTTTTTCCTCCTCCTCCTCCTCCTCCTCCTCCTCCTCCTCCTCCTCCTTATACCTTTAATTAATTCATCATACATTCATGCATTGGTTCATTCATCCATTTCACATATGGTGCTAAGGATCCAACTAGGGGTTTTTGCAAGTGGGAAGCCAGCACTCTAGTGCTGAGCCAAAACTCTAGCCCCTGTCTTTTTTTTATGACTGTTTGTATGAAATTCAGAATTGCATTCTGCTGTGTTTCACTGATGTGGGGATTGACCTCATCTTTGATTTTTTTTTTCTTGGAGACTTTTGTAAAATACACATGAGTTATTGGACACTGAAATGAAGAAACGAGGAAATTCCCCAATTTCTTATTCTTAGATTCCATTCTCTGACTCTGCCAACCTAGTATAATAATTTTTTTAACTCTTACTCTCCATTTCCATATCATTGCCAACAAGTGAATATTCACTGACCTGCACCAAACCAGAGAACACACATTGAACAATGTTTCCCCAGTAGAGACCAAGACACAACACTTATTAAAAAAATATCCTAACTAAATTATGAATTAGTAGTTAAAGCTTTATTTGATATGCTCTAATTCTGTGTTTGTTGATGTGTGTGTGTGTGTGTGTGTGTGTGTGTGTGTGTGTGTAAAACATGCACTGAGGTAGAAATAAATGCACGATTACAACTGCCTTTTTAAAAATAAGAAGCAGGTTTTTCATATTAGAAGGCCAGTGAAGAATCTGCCTGATACTTGACCCACAATTAATTGAAACAAGAAAAATTTGGGCCTTGAAAAAGAAAGTCTACATATTTAATAAATCTAATCTGTCTGTTTTCTTTCCCTCTAGAGTCTCACTTGTTTTCAAATCAGTCCTTTAAATAACCCTAACTTGCCAGCATAAATCATCAGTTGCTCTAAATGAGTGGACAGATGTCCCCAGCCATGGGCTGTATAAAATAAACGGAGGATCCTGCACTGATTGTTATCTAGAACGACTTCTGCCCGAACTACTATTGGAGAATAGTTGCTGATATACTTCAGTTATTATACCAGTAAATTGGAACGAAGGTAATTTCAGGTTGCAAACAAATAAATTGATTGTATTAACTGGTTTTTTGGAAAACACTGCCATGAAAAATTATCAATATGTTCATAATGGCATCTACATGTCTCTCCACTGTGGTTTTACTTAATGGGAGAGGGGGTAAGTTCTCCATATAATGTAAATATCCATTAGTAAGTAGAACAATATAATGTAAATCACAGTGCACTTACCAGTTTGAACTCAATCTAGGTAAGATGGATTTCTCTCTGTGTAATAGGCCTGCTTCTGAAAAACACATTGTAGAGCTCCAAAGCAGAACGGTACTTTCAGAATACCATGTTATGTTTGTAAATAGGTAGACAAATAGACAGATAGATACACAGAAATAAAAATATGAAAATGGTCTGGAAGTATATATTTCAATAACTTAAAATCTCAGTAGTGGGAGGTTACTAGCAGATCAAGAGGACTGTATCTGCATGTGAAATGGTTCAATTTTTAATGAGTTTTTTTAAATGACAATGGACAAAAAATTCAAAGGGTTACAGTAAGTGTTGAAGTGTGACTTGGTAAAAGGAGCACAGAGGTGAGAAAGAATTAAGTACAGTTCAATAGAACCAGGTATAATATCTGTACACATGGCTCCATGAACAGGAGAAAAGAGGACACTTAAAAACATCATAAGGACTAAGGAGAGATCAGGATTAGGGAGGTTTTTAGGAAGAGCTGAAAAAAACAAAAGCATGCAATGGGCAGAAAATGTGGAAGAAAAGGCCTCACAGGTGGTAAACTGATCCATCTCTCCCTGGTGGTTCAACTGTATGAATAACAGAGAGGCCGGCTAAGTGGGAAAGTACTTGGAAACTCTGTTTATACAGACAACAGAAAGTGCCACCAGAGTGAAAAAAGTAAACCTAGTAAGGCAGCTTAGCCCCTTCACCTTGGTGTTTTATGCCAGCTATCCTTCTTACTGTGCCTCTGTTCCTCTACACTGATACGTGTTAGGACCAAAGGCAATGACAAAGCATTGTTACATGTATTGATGAATCCTGCCAATTCCACAAAGCACAGCCTTTTTACTTAGTGTTCTCAATACCTTCTTTTCGACTCTCATCTCTTTTGAAGAAACACTTTCAGAGGAAAGAAGTTCTCCCTAAGCCACATGTGTCCTTTATTAAACTATGAATTGAGTGCTATTTCAAGTTTTTTGGGCTGGTTCCTCCACATGGCCAGTAAAACCTAGAAAAGTGTCATGCACCAACAGGCAGTACACCTTCAGTGAGTCCTGTTCTTTGCACACTAAGGTCACCTTATTGTCCATTTAATGGTCAGAACAACAGTGTTGCAGTGAGTATCCTTTTTAGTATGACTAAATTGTTCTTGACTCTGACTCGCATGTTCAGATAGAGAAAAGGCTCAGGGAAGTCGACTTGAAAGCCAGTCATTTGATATAGGTGCTGGAGAGGAAAACAAGCTACTCCCATTTGGCAACTTTTAGACACTAATATAGCTCTGCCCACGTAAGCATAAGTAACAATAGGTCTAATCATGCATGGTGGCCTAATTCCTTTGAAGTTGTTATGCATGTAGAGATATTTAGAAAACCAGTGACTACTTGTGCATCTTCCCCTTCAAACCTCATATCTTACTCATCAACAATTCAAGCATAACTAGGGATGAAAAATATTTTTGGATGTCTTTTTTGTACATCAAGCAATGAACTCTTTATCTTCATAACAACATAATTTATCTTTAGGAGGTAAATCCATTTCAGAAAGTCATATCTATTTTTCTCATTTCTATGTATTTATAATGGTGAGCTTCCTTAGGTATTTTCAAGACCGTGAGAAGTCAAAAGAAAAGAACATCTGAAAAAAGATTTTAAGAATCTTTAATAAATACTAGTCTATAAACACTGACATGAAAAACAACTAAAATTTTCAATTACTTCTTTTTAGGAACATTAGCTATGCTGAGCTATTGAGAAATGATGTGCCTTAACTGATTTGTGCCCATGTTAGCAACTCTTTAAAATTACCTTGAAAGTAGATTAATGTGAGAGTTTTTCTTTAGAAATAATTCAAATTACTTGCATAGAAAGTGTCAGCAGGTCTGGGGATATAGCTCAATGGCAGTGAGCATGCCTACCATGTGGAAGGACTTGAACTGTAATCCCCAACACTGAAAGAAAATAAAAAGGTGTGAAGGTACAGAGAATGATGGAAGGGAGGGAGTGAAAGAGGGAGGGATGGAGGAAGGGAGGAAGGGAGGGTGAAAATAAGGAAGAAAAAACAAAAAAAGGAAGCATGGAAGAAAAGATGAATTTGATATAGGACAAAGGAGAAAAGGGGAGGGAGGGAAGGAAGGGTGCATGGGTGTAGGAAAGACACAGGGATGAGCTGGACATTATTACTCATAGTACATGTATGAAGACATGAATGGTATGACTCTACTTTTTGTTCATCCAGAGATATGAAAAATTGTACTCTATGTGTGTAATATGAAGTATAGTTCATTCTGCTGTCATACATAACAAGCAAAAATTGTAAACAATGGTGGAAAAAAAGAATGACTCTATCATAAACTTCAACTTGAGAAGTTAAGATGATGGGTAACATCTTAGCAAAGGGAATTATTCTCTGAACATCATTCCAGGTTCAACCTTCAGTGGGGACTTTACATCCTAGCAATTTTTCAGCAGCGATGGCATCCATCATCTTTGGAGCCACTCAAATAAACTCATTTTGTTTAGCATATGACAACACCAAGTATGCTCTCAAAGTGTCTCCAAAAAGCCCATAGGAGGGCACTACACACTCACAACCTACAATGAAACCTCAGCAGAACATGTCAAAGTTCACAGGCTTGTAACTGATCTCCTAGGGACATGGTTCCTGGTCTAGTCCCTGATCTGTCTTGACTGTGAACTACTGGAGGTTGGAGGAGCATCATAGAAGCCTCAGAAAACCCTCTATGATGCAGAAACCCAGCACTGCAAAAAGGTTGGAGCAGCTCAGAGAGTTCTCTGTGGTAGAGTTTTGGGACAGTTTACTTTTCAAAGACCCCAGCTGCCAATCTTCTTGTGTATCATTCCTTCCCCTTTTTATTAACATCACCTTGAAATTTTGCTCTGTATTTAGGAGGGATTAGCCTCACTGCTAACTGTTTCCTTCCTCTCTAAAGACACGTCCATCAGGAGCCACATCAGGGCAAAGACACTCCTGTCAATGTAACTCTTCATTCATTCTACAAGAGAAATAAAGACAAGGAAAAAGAAAAGTGTAAGCATTTTAACACCTTAGACTAAGATCAACTCAATTTATCATTAAATAAAAACCTATATAGAGCTACAAAGTGAAAAACTCTAAAAATCACACCACAGCATCATAATGTTGACCAATAGAAGAACCACTGAGAATGTTCACACACTCAGTGAACAGCTTCACAGAGGTACACAAGACACAGAAGACGAAGATCAACTTTTAAAATATTTTTTCCTTTTAAATAGGAAAAGTTAATGCTGTTCTGTTATGTTGCTGAAGTTGTACCAGCTTCTCAGAGCAATACAAGCACAGAGAAAACAGAATAAAGTCAATGGAGCCCAGGTTAGGGTCTGTGATCCTGAGAGGAGAAGCTGGAAATTTTGAAATAAAAAGAAAACTAAGTACTTCAGTTACATCATACATCTAAAACCTACACCAGTGATTCCTGTGTTAGTTGTTTTTGTTTTCCCTTCCCCAAACTTCGCTGATAATCTGACAAAATATGCACGCACACATGCGCACATGCACACACACACTGTCTCCCTCCCCCCCTCTTGGAAACAACCACAAACAAAAAATCTTTGCAGATTGCCAGCAAATGGTCAGAATTGCTGCATGACCTACTCTGGAGCTCAGGCACTGCAACTCTGCATTATTCTGTTGCAACACCAAGCACAATACCTGCCTCCAGGTAGTGGGAGTGCTGATGAATGTATGTCTGTTGTCAAGTGACAGATGAATGACTATCACAACAAATAATCTGATTAGCTCAATCTGATTGGCTCAGGAAATGGTGGAACTTGCTCCTGAAGAAAACATAATTCCTATGTATGTGAAAGACCATTGTCATATACAGAAACCATAACATTTTTAAAGAAGCCAATTACTTAACTTCCACTTTCAGAGGAAGATTCTTCATATGAGTACCAGAATACTCTTCTAAGGCATCATTAGTATTTAAGAACAGCTACATTGCCTCAAACTTATTCCTATTAGTGTGAATCCAGTAAAAACCTTTTGAAATACTGATCCTAAGTTTTAGAGTATGTAAAGCTAAGTCCAACAATTACATTTACCTTACTTTTCTGTAGGTAGTGTATGATGAAAGTGATAGATGATGATTTTAACTTCTGTAGAAGTTATGATACAACTTTAACACAACAGAGCATGTGCCTACTCTGTTCCTGCACTTGCTTGTAGAAAAACTTAAAGATCACCTCCTGCCTTCTCTCTAAATATTTGAGTCCAGGGGTCAGCCTCTTTAATTTTTCTCTGCTTTTCTTTGTAAGCCAATCATCTTTCTCTTGTGTATTTTTATATCTGCACAGGAGCATCACATTAGTTTTACTCTTCCTTCTTCTCCCACATAGAAAATAGGACTATAATGGCATATGTGTTCCTATGCTTTCTTGACTAATGCTTTGTTTCTTTTGTATTCTTGATTTTTCCAAATGAATTCACTTGCTATTTCCATAAGTGATATTTCATACTTTTGCATGTGTTCATCAGGTATGTTTTAATGTCTAGAGCAAAAAAAAAATATAATCACTACTAAAATTAAACTGTTTATACTCTTTATATTTAACCTCCAATGATCTTGTGCATTGTTAAACTTAAAGTCCATTAATCTAGCTTATACAATAAGGATTCTTATAAAGACTGAAAGAAAGAAAAAAAGAATGTATGCATGCAAGCATCAGTTTTGTCTTGTCCTTCTCCTATGATCCACCTCCACAGCATGTGAGTTGATCTCTTTAATCTCCTGTAAGTGCACATTTCCCCCAGTAACTCTCACTCAAACCTAAGATAGTAGATACAATAATGTAACGTGAAGACCTCTACCAAGGGCCTCTCCTTAGCATTCCTCTCAACATCAACTGTTTCTTCGACCCTTTCTCTAGATATCAGAAACCTAACACCTCATAACAGAACTCCCCATGGGTCTTTCATAACCCATGTTGTCTCCACCTGTTACATTCATCTCACAATGCGGTTTGATTCTTCTTCAATTAAGAATTTAAAATTCTTCTTTTTCCCTCACCTGTAATATACAATGAAAAAAACTCTGAATCCAACTACTTCTATTGCCTCTACCAGAATCCTAATTTGAGTTTCTACCAACTCCTGTTTCTCCAGTTCCCTCTCATACCACAATAGAAATATCAGTTAAAAACATAAACCAGGTCATATAATGTTCTTCCTTTCAATCACCCAATGACACTCACTGAACTTAAGCAACAAATTTCTTATTCCAGTATCCAAGTCCTTAATAATCAGCTCCTATCTCTGTTCTTGTACCACTTGTCCCTTCATCCACTGGACTCTGACAAGGCTGTCTGTGCTATGTCCTTTGAACAGTCCTCATTCAATTTCACCTTCCACTCTCTTTCAGTCTCTCCACTCTCCATTCTATGAACCTAAAATGTCTATCATCTGAACACCCAGTGAAAGGTTCCTTGTGGCTATTCAGCAATTAAAGAGGCCTTTCACCTTGCCATTCAGCTGGGCTACCCCACTACTTCCAGGACCTTGTTTGTTGTAGTTTTCTCCATGGTACTGACCACTCATTGCAATTTTTGTTTTAATTGATTTTTTGTCTCCATCCACTACAAAGAAATATGAATCATGAGATGTTAAGTCTATCTCCATCACTGCTCCTTCACCGTGACTTTGGACAATGCTGAGCACACAGTCAACACTCAATAGTTGAATGAATATTCATTTAATGGATGAATATAGAGATTTTGTTTTAAACACAAGCTTAACTCTGAGTTTTATGGCAATGTTTTCCTATTGCTTATAAGAAGTTATTACATTATATAACAAATGTAGTAGAAATACAGATAGTTTAACTATACATGTGATACATGGGAAGACTTAATCTATAACCAATCAGCAGTTAAGGTGAAAATCTACCACTTGTGACAGCATTTGAAATCGGGGGCAATCTTAGCACTTTCTGCTACAGTTTTAAGAGATAACCTCAAAATGTAAATCCAACAAAAGGAAAAGTTTCATAGCTTCACAACTTCCTAGATTAATTACTTGAACTATACTTCTTATTTTTAAAATATTCTGACTGCCAATGAAGTATCATTTTCCATAGTGGTTTTCTAATGAAATACCTCAGAAATACAAAACATAGAAAAAAAAATCTCTAAAACAAAAATGTTCTAAGACTCAGGTAAAAAGTAAATCATTGCATACAGAGTTGAACTCAACTATGCATCCAGAACTGATTTCATTCTGCCTCACCCCGAAAAGATGAGTAACCATTCTATGTAGTGTGTAGTGTTATCATTGGTGGAAACTGATTCAGAATTTTGATACATGTACATTCTAATGGCTTACATAGAATTATTTTGAATATTTTAATATTATATAAATGGTATAATTCTGTGTACCTCCTTCTGCAATTTGATTTATTTTTGCACACAAGTCAGTTCCTGGAGTTGACTGTCACTGACATAGGTGCTCATGATTTTACCGAGTGCAGTACATCACTTGACTTCACTGTAATTTAATTAGCAATCTATCTACTGCTGAAAATTTAGGGAACTTTGTTTATTTTCTCATTTTTGTTTCAAGTGAAATTCATTTTTTATATTAATTGTAGGTTCACACCAAAACTGAACAGAAGGTCAAGACTTCTCATTGACTTCCTGCCTCTACCATATATGCAGCACCCCAATATCAACACCTCTCATTTGTTACAGCCAACAAACCTATGTTTGAACTTGAGTCAAAGCATCAGTGCATGTTTGAAATATGAGAAAGAATCAGTTTAAGTATGAAATGCAGTTTAAGTATGAAATTGTTAATTCTGCATAGACTAGATATTCACACATCTCTGAGGTATTTTCTTTCACCCAGAAGCATCACCCATTTTGTCTTCCTCTTAAAATATTACCAATAAATAATACATTATATAAATAAAACTCAAGGACAGTGAGAAACAAATGTGTTTGTTGATCATTTATCTTCCTTTTCAACTTCATTGGACTTCCTTCTGCAAAAGCAAAATCATCTGAAAGCTAAAATATATAAAGATAATAGCAGTGCTAATATATTTTTTCCTAGACTTGTACTTTGTTTCAAATAATTTTAGTGGACACACATTGAGAAACAAGTATCTAATGTTTAATGTTTTGTTCACTTTGTATTTTAAGTCTGTTTTACATCAACTAGAAATTTACTGTCTTTTATTTATTTATTTAGAGTGTTGCAGATTTTATTCAACCACTGAGTCACATTCCCATCCCTATGTAGTATTTATTTTATTTAGAGACAGGGACACTTAGATCAATTGAGCTTTCCCTCTTTATTTTAGAAAAACAAGAGCAAGGAAAACTAGATTCTGCCTTCCATTCTATCAAATATAGATGGTGTCATTTTAGTAAGGCTACTTAACATTTGAGAATATTAATATTTTTATTTGAAAACTGGAAAAGGTAGTGCTCAACAGGATGTTAAATGAGTTAAATATTACTATTTAAAATATCTAGCTATTAACAAAGAAATACTCATGTTTCTTACCACATTACTAATGATGGCCACACAGAGTGTTGAAAAAGACAATACAGATACTTAACATGCATCAGAAACTAAGAAGTGAAAAGATTTATTTTAGGCTAGGATGAAAAAGAATTTGCCTTACATCAGTGGGAGCTCAGCAGGCATCTAAAGGAAAGGGATTTGAAGCAGCAGCAGCACCAGCCTGATACTATTTCACACACTGCATTAAAGGTTCAAAAGTAGGTAGATGAGAAGAAATGATAGGAGGTAATCTCAGGAAAGGAGAAACTGAAGTCTACTAGGTTTTTAGGTAATGGACACACAAAGTCAGATTTTATATAAGATAGAAATATAATCCGAATGCATTTATAACTATTTTCACAATGGTGCTATGTTATGGTTTAGATATTAAACGTCCCCAAAAGCTCATGTGTGAGAAAACACAAGGAATTTTAGAGGTGAAATGATTGGGTTATGAGAGTCTTGACCAAATCAGTGCATTAATCCACTTGAATATATTAACTAGGTGGTAACTGTGGGCAGGTAGTGTGGCAGAAGAAAGCAGATCACTGGAGGCTTGCCTTTAGGTACATATTTTGTTCTTATACAGGGAGTTCTCTCTGCTTCCTTGTTGTCATGTCCTGAGATGCTTTTCTTTATCAAGATCTTCACCATTATGCTCTGCCTCAATTTGAGCACCCGGGAATGGAGTTGGTTGTCTATGGACTATGAAATCTCAGCCCAAAATAAACTTTTCCTTCTCTAAAATAGTTCTTGTCAGATTTCTTAGTCACAACAGTGATGAACACTGACTAAATCATGCTGAGAGCAATATTAAGGGAGTGTCAGAAAAATAAATAAATTACAAAAGTCTTCCATTTAAAAAAGCTAGAGTGAGAAGAAATAGAAGATATGTTGTCTTTTTTATAGCTGAGTAGTTAGTTCAGATGGCAAGGCATTGTATAAATAGTATCCTTGTATACGTATTCCTATTATTAAGTTCTCCACTAAAATTGGGCTTCCATTAAGTTTGCTCACACTTTATGTTGAAGTTGTGCCATGTTATATCATATGTATGTGTTGGTTTGGCTTCAAGGACAGTGAATGTGATTAGTTACATGTCTTTCTCAAAAAGGAATCTTGTCTTCTGACAAAATAAGTAAATTTAAACTTGATGTGATTGTTTATAATTCATGTTTAAATTAATTAATTTTTCTTCTTTCCTTTTTTCTTTCTCATTTCCCTCCCCTTACTTTCCCTACCTTTCCATTTCTTGCAATGTTGGGGGTTAAACGGCAAGGACTTCTACATGCTAAGCAAGCTCTCTACCCCTGAGCTCCATCCGTAGCCCTGTTGACACTTTATATAGAACTAATCTGAAATTTTTTTATAGAAAAAGTTTCATGTAAGACTATTTTATAAGTAATGTTAGAAGAGTTGCTAACAAGAACACAAATCAGTTTTGACAAGTTACTTTTAAAAAGAACAGCATATGAAATATTTCTAAAAAGAAGGGGCTTACAACTTGAGTTGGTTTTCATGTCACTTTTTCAAGACTAGTATTTATTTAAGAGTCTTCAAAAACCTTTTTACAGATGTTCTTTTGACTTCTCATAGGATGTAAATACTTCTAAGTAACCTGGTTCTTATAAATATATAGCAAAGAGAAGGATAAGATGTGACGCTTTGAAATGGATTTAGCACCTGAAGATGAATTATGTTGTTGTTCTGATAGAGTCCATTCCTTAATCTTAAAAACATTTAAAAAAAAAAAATATATATATATATATATATATATATATATATATATATATATATATATATATACACATATATATAGTGTGTGTGTGTGTGTGTGTGTGTGTGTGAGAGAGAGAGAGAGAGAGAGAGAGAGAGAGAGGAGAAAATTGGACCTCAATCACACACACTATCCTTAGTTGAGCTGGAAACCCAAATAACACTTTCTGATTTGAAAGTAGTACAGTTTCCATCATCTAATGACATTCACACATAATCATGAATCATTGGTCATTAGCAGTGAATCAAAGTGAAAATGACAGCAGAGCAGTGGAAAGACTTTCCCCCAAGTTCACAGAGTCCTCAGCCACAGTTGGATCCATGAACTGGATGCTGCTTGTAACATTGAGGGCTCATGGGAAGCACTCCATTTATGCTGTTGTCTTTCTTTGTTCAATTTTGCCATACACTGTTTTTCTTTTAGCTACTGTATTTGCCAACTAAATTAGTTTCTTGACTTTTTGTTTTCTACACTCTTTCCTTCATATTTTGACTTTCTCAGCATTGTATCATTAATGATGTTTTTTTTTTTTAATTTGTAACTCTCCCTTTTACAATTTCATCTGATATGTTATAACTCAAATGTACTATATTCACCACATCAGTTTTTAATTCTTATTTCTATGAAGAATTATACATATGCCAAAAGGAAAATAAATGGAAAAACAATAAGGAGAGCCTTGTATCTTTGATGGAATTTTAAAAAATTCCAGAGTTCTTACCTTGATTTCACTTCTCTGTTTTATATCCTAAGTTATAAAAAAATGTGGTAGTTTGAAGGAGGAAGATTACAAAATTAAGGCCAACGTCAGCAGCATAGGGACATGTTGTCACAAAATATAACAACAACAAAAAGAAAGAGGTGGGCATTGTACTCAGTGGTAGGGTGCCATTAGGTTTAATCTCCAGTACCACAGAAATGTTAAAAATAAATGTAATTAAATATTTTCAGAATAATCATTAGAGTAAGAAGTTATTTTATAATGATGGGAAAAAAGGTACCAAATATGTATATAATTTATTCCTTGGAAACATCTTCCCTGGTGCCATTCCCTCCCCCTCCTTATATTTTACAGCCACCACAAAGGGAACAGATTTCCTCCAAAGAGGAGCTTCACTTTTAATGCAGAGTAATGGAGTCAGCCATCTATAGATTGAAACCTCTGAAACCAAACTCTGAGGCTCAAATAAACTTTTCCTCTTCTAAGTTGTTCTTGTCAGGTATTTTGATCACAGTGAGGAAAAAGTTCAACAATATGCTTAGCTAATAAAGGACTGTGTAACATTAGCAGGAGGAGAGAGAGAGAAGGTCAACTATAAAATCTGGTTTGTACAGAGAAGATGAACAAGGGAATATTTCTGAAACAAATTCATAATTTGGAGAATTTTTTTGTTTTAGTCATCCATTTAATAGATTAAAAACAAGTAAGGTGCTTTGACTCAGATAGTAAATGAGGAAACACTCAACATATCACCAGGCTTTAAAAGCAGAGTTCACTCACTCATGAACTATACTCACTCCTGGTTGCAAATCAAAGTATCCTCACATCCCTGAATCAAGATTACCTTACATTCAGCTGGGCACTGTCCCATATCTGTCATCCCATCCATTATGAAGACTAAGGCAAGAGGATCACATTTTCAAAGCCAGCCTCAATAAAGTAGTGAGACCCTCAGCAACTCACTGGTATCTTGTCCCAAAATAAAAAATAAAAAGGACAGGGGAAGGGTCCAGTGAGTAAAAGCTCCTGGGTTTAATCCATGGAATGACAACAATAATAAAAATTACCTTATTGCACTGAACTTTATTGCCTGAGTGTTTACTATGTTGAGACAATCATTTATTTTTTCTGAATAAATAAAATCCTAGTCATTCTGTCTGCAGCATACCCATACATACCTTGATGCTTTGTGTACCATAAAGATAAGTTTGAACCTACAGGATAAAAACAGATATGCTGTGGAAAACACAAAGACATTTCCAGAGTCAGGTCCCCTTGTAACCTTTATTTTTCTGCTTTCCTATTGGATAGAATATGACAACAAATTGCCCTTATTGCATACACAAATAAAAATCCAGTTATTGAAACTCTTCCTTTTGACCATCTCCTATATTTGCCGAAACCAGTGAAAACAAAAACCTGTCCTCTTCCTTTAAGATTTGCATATATTAGTCTGTACCATAACAGATTATATGAGAGGCTTTACCTTACACTGTGTATCAGTGAGAAACAAACTCTGAGACCACGTGCTCACACCTGTAATACTAGCAACTGGGAAAGCTGTGGTAGGAGGGGAAAGTTTGTGGCCAGCCTCACCAACTTCATGAGACCCTAAGCAACTTCAGAAAGTGTCTTAAAATAAAAAATAAAAATAGCGGGGGATATGTCTCAGGGGCTAAGTACCCTGAGATAAAGCCCCAATTCCAACAGAGAGAGAAAGCAAGAGAGAAATTAACCTAATGGTGGAATTGAACATATTACAAATGATGCAATTCCTTCACAAATGATTATTTTTCTCATGGACATTCACCCACAATAGATATTTTCTGTCTTTATTTTTTTAATAAACAGAGATATCTCATCTGTTATAAAAATATGTATTCTTTTTCATCTGCATTAGTCTTTAAAATGTAAAACTTTTTGTGTTTAACACAATAAAGGAGCTTTATAGCAACTTTGGCTTAGTAAATGATTTAATAATATGTCAATTCCATTCTTGACTATGTCCATCATTCTAGGTCAAATATTATGCTTGTTTATCTCTATAAATCTTCATATTCCACTGGTACATATTATTATCCCTTTAGAAATGTCAAAATCAACCTTACACCATAAAATAAGGTCATAATTTCAAATTTCAAGTAGTGGACACTCTTGAACATGCAAATTTTGAAATCTATCTCTTTCTTACCTTAAATTGACAATTTTTTCTCCTAGTGTGTTTGTAGCACTTGAAAACTTTCCTCAAGCTGCCATAGTATGTTCTTACACTATGCTTTCATCTTAGTGTGAGATGGGGATACTAAAAACTCTGTAGATCTAGGTCATAAAATTTAATGTTAAGCATAAAAAGGGCATTTTCGTAAATATGCACTCTATAGGAAAAATTTAAACTAACTTTAGGTTCCTTTTTTGTGTGAATGCAATTGAAATGCAGTAATGAAGCTACTGTCAAGGTTAAGGATACATGAGTATGAAAATGAATGGAAGAAACTGCATAAATGTCATCCTGTTAGCAAGGTAGGCTGTATCTTTATTTACTGAGAATAAAGATGGGAGACTGGGCATGCTGGTAGGAATTGACACTGTAGATTAGCCATTGATAGGAAGGAGTGAAGAAAATGCATATTAAGAGCTGGGAATTCTATTAATAATATTTTAATATTTGCTGGCAAAATTTATTTTGGATGCTCTTTTAAGTTTATGCATGAACTGTACTTGTCTTATATTATCTGAGCTCACAGTCATTGGAATGAATGTTGGTCTATCACTTAAGACAACTCACCTGAGAGGGAACACACAGAACCCAAAGTTAAAGTTCATTTGGAGACAATCACCTTATTTCAAGACCCTTCAATTCCTCCTGACTCATATTCTTCTTCATAATTAGTGTAGTAATGGTGGTCTTCTTGTTTTTGTTTTGTTTGGTTTGGTATTGGGTATTGACCCAGGGAACCTAACCATTTAGCTACACCCACAACTCTTATTTACTTTTGAGACAGGGTTTTGATAAGTTTCTTAGGACTTATTTAAATTGATAAAGCTGGTCTTGAGCTAGCAACTCTGCTGCCTCAGCTTCCCAAGTGAGATTACAGGCAGACTCCCCCAAACCCAGCAGTATAAGTGGTTTTGTATTTGAAAACTACAGCATAAATATACATATAAGGAACACAATAAATGCTCAAGAAATGTAAATTCCATAAATCTTTTCAATATAACTGATAAGTAATGAAACTGGCAATGTCAATGTAGGGTACATCAAGGTGCCATCATTCCTGGGTACGGCAGGCAGAAATGTCTACTCAGCTTTACATTTTCAATTTTTATTAACAAACTTTTGGGGATTTCTACAATAATTCAGGAAGAGCATTTGATGGCAGAAATACATTGAAAAACATATGATTAATTATGATATGACAACAATTAAAAATCAATGGAGGGGCTGGGGATATAGCTCAGTTGACAGAATGCCTGCCTTTCATGCATAAGGCGCTGGGTTCAATCCCCAGCACCATGCACAAAAAAATCAATGGAATATTGTATTTTGGTGTTATGGAAAAGTCAGTTGAGAGTACAAGTCTGTATTCTCTTTCTCTATCTTCCCATTTCGTGTCTCATGCCTTGTGGGATTATCATGAATCTTAAATCTGCCCACACAACCACCCCTGCAAAAAATCAAAATCTGCATGCAGGACAAATGTTCTAGTTCTGAGCTTTAGCCCCTTAAATTGAGGTAAAAAAATTATGTGTGCCCACCATAATTGTAACACACACAAACATACACACACACACACACACACACACACACACACCCTAACACATTTTCTCCCCTTGGGATGAACTGATTATTAGGACTTATTAGATCTAGAGGGAGATTTCAAACTGACATATGCATTGTGGACAGCCAGATCTCAGGAAACGTGCAAATTCTCGTGTTCCTGCATTTGATTTTATTTGGAATCACAAACAAATGCTTTTGTAACAGACAAAGAAAACACAATATTGAATCAACCACACCTTATATTATAGATAATAGGCAACAAAAAAGGGTTTTTATTAAAGGTAAATTGAACCAAAAAATTTACATTGTATTCTATTTTTAAATTTAATAAATGAGGTTAGGTTAAGATATGGGGAAAATACATCTGCAGTATCATTGTTTTATTCAACTGAGAAGTGAGTCCCTCAAATATGGAGTTCTGAGGCAGAGAAGTCAGGTTCCTGAATTATCCCTAATTATGTGTGAACTGTTTAAAAATAAACAATAAATAAAAATAAAAACCAACCTGACAGGAAAATTCAGGGACATTGCAGGATATCTACATAAAAGTAACTCTTGGAAGCATTCAAAAAATTCTCACATTCACTATGAAAATCAAGGAGCCCACTAATATGACCCAGAGGTCTTTCAAAATGGAGAGAAAATATTGGTTTTCACATCCTTAGATTATTCATAAATAATTATATACAACAATTTTATTTATCTTAGTAAATAGGTCAATAATATCAAACCTCCCTGATCCATAGTCCAAACAATCTCCCTGAGCAGCAGCATTGCTTTTATTCCCACAAGTACAAGCCATCAAGAAAGATCTTCCTAAAATCCTTGATGATTCAAACTCATATAATGAACTGATCAATGGCTAAATTTACTGTCATCAGTTTTTTCTAAGGGAAATAGACTCTCATGCTTACAACCAATTGATTGATGTTTCTGCTCTCCTCTTTTAGATTTTTCTGGTTGTCATGGATCTTTTTCCAAACAGATCTCATTTGTTTTAGAAAATTCTCCTGTACGAGAACAAAATTTGAGCACTAGACAAGCAAGTAACTTTTGGTTACACACCCACAATAATAGAGAATTTTAAGTGATGCTAGATAAAATAAATAAATAAATAAAATAAAGCTTTACGGGCAACAGAAGGATGATGTTTCCCCTGCCTGGTATTTTCAATGTTAGGAGATTCAGAGATTCAGACTATGAGATCACAATGTAATAAAAACTTTTTCTTGGAGAAATTGGCAAATACAAAAGGTTAGTAAATCTTTAGGTAATTCAGGAATTTGTTTCAGAATTTGGATCTACTGCCACTAATGTTCTGTGAGTTTCAATGTACTGTATCCTCTAGAAAAGCCTTTTGAATACGTAGTACCACTCCACTGCCCACTGTGCTACCAATTGAACCCAGGGGCTCCTGTATACTAAGAAACTGCTGTACCACTGAGGTTCATCTCCAGTCCTTTTTAAAAGTTATTAGTGTCTTGTTGAGAGACAGTGTCTAAGCTTCCTAAGTGATCCTCTGAGTATCATCCTGCCTCAATCTCATGAGTAGCTGGGATTGCAGGTGTGCCCCACCACATTCAGCAGAACATATGATACTTAGAGCTCAGGAAATACCTAAGACCCTCTTGTCTGGCAATGGATACCAGATTCTTCAAATGCATATTGCTCTTGAAATCTCCCTGCTGTGATGGCTCCCTGACATAGGACAATGGTCAGGAATTTGGCCTCTTACCAGTAACAGCAGAGACAAGATGACAAAAGCTATAAGTAGTTCAGGAAGATGGAGCAGTTGATTTCTTTCTGGAATGCTTGCTGGATGTCTGAGTCCTTTTTTTTTTTTTCTTCTTTTTCTATTTTTTCAAGGGAAGAGAATCAGAACAACTTTATTTTTCTACCCTGGAAAGACAAAGAACTAAGCAAAATTTTACTCAACTTATTACCAATTTTAAACATATGTCTATAAAAGAATAATCTTTATTTTGCATATGAAACAAATAAAACTGAGGCACAGAAAAAGCTCTCAAAATCTGTACACACCATTGCTTGCCTAATTATCAGCATCCCATAATTTTTTAAATTTTTTAATGCATAAAAAAAAAAACCCTTATAATCCTTTGTGCTCTTCCTTTCCAACTTGGGCCCAGGCAAAATGGCTCCCCCGACCCCCCCCCCCCAAAAAAAAAGTGTCGAGGAGAAGGGCTGTTCTGCCATCAAGGAAGTGGTGACCCAGAATGCCCCATCAGTAAACACAAGCCCATCCAGGGAGTGGCTTCAAGGCATGTACCTCAGGCACTCGAGATCCAGAAAATTGCTGTGAAATAGTTGGGGACTCTAGATATGTGCGTGAATACCAGGCTCAGCAAAGCTGTCTAGAAAAGAAGACCATGGAATGTCCCAAATTTGTGTCCATGTTCAGTTTTTCAGAAAACTTAATGAGTATGAAGATTCACCAAACAATCTTTAAACATTGGTAGCATAATCTCAGTTTTCCTATTCAGAAACCTACTCTCAATGTGAATGAGAACTAACTGTTGATTGCCAAATGAAATTATAAAACTACATTAAAAAATACAGAAAGAACATTAGTTTCATAGAGATGTGACATTCCTCTAAATAGTGTTAACCATGGATGTTTGACACAATTTACAGGTTTATGATGTGGATTTCTTAATGCTGCTACATCAATCATAATGCTTACTGCCATTAATTGGTATGGAAAAGAGTATGTGAAGTCTAGGGATGTATCTCAGTGGTAGAATCTGGCCCACCATGGCAAAGGCCCTGGGTATTGTTCCAAGAGTTATAAAAATAAATAAATAAATAAATAAATAAAGTAAAAAAAAGGAAAAGAAATTGTATTGCCATTGAACATTTAACTTAGATATTTTGTTTAAATATTGGACATTATTATTATTATTATTATCATTATTATTATTAAAAGAAAATTGAAGGAGACATAGAGACAAGATGCAGGAAAGGGAAAGAAAGTGTGGCTGTCTCTTCAAGCAGCTGTGTTTATTTATATCAAAATTTACATAGTTCATTAGTACAATGACTACATTATGATATAATATTCCTTTAATCCCAAGTGCTAGACAACTGAGGTCAAGTGCATGCTAATTAAAACACAGAGCCCTTTTCTACAAGGACAACAGCACAGAAACTAGATAGTGTGCCTGTGTAGTTATCTTACCAGCTTCAAAGATGAACTGTTTTGCTTCAGATTGGCTTTAATTCTTTCCTGTCCTTTATAGAGTGATGCAGTTATTGATTTTTTTTATTTTAACGTAAAAATATCTTTGATCCCACACTACACTGGAAATTTCTCCAGGCCTCACATTCTAGATCACACTTCCCAAGGCCTCCAGAAAAGGCAGTAATTTAGTTTGGCTCTGCCTGACCCATCTGAAGAATACAGGGGGAAAGGGCCAAGAATTCCTAGCTCAGGGAACTTTGTGGGCAACTTAATTTATAATTTACATTATTATTATATTTTTCTTAAATATCTTTATTTTATTTGGTATTAATGATTGAACCCACTGCCTCACACATGAGAGGCAAGTGCTCAACCACTAAGCTACAACTCCAGCCCATATTTTTGTTTTTTGACACACTTTAAGTTGCTCAGGCTGGCCTTCAACTTGTCATCCTCCTGTCTTCATCTTCTGAGTGGCTGAATTACTGGTTTACACCACTGTGATAGCTCCAATTTGCTTATTATTACAAAAAGTAAAGAAAAATGGAAAAAAATGTAAAATAGTTTTGTTATTTACTGAATTTGAGAAATAGTGTTTTAAAAAGGAATAAATCATATTCCTAAACTTGATTGTTTAATTTGGGTACCTGCCTTTTCTAGTGTACTTCACACCAAGATTCTGCTGTGGTATATAAGGGTTTTAGAAGAAACAAGAATTCTTACCTCATCTTTTAGTCTTCCAATGTGTGTATGTGTGTGTGTGTGTGTGTGTGTGTGTGTGTGTATACACACACACACAATTCATACAATTCATGGTCTGGTAAATTTTTACAACATTGCTTTTTAGAAATGATCTTGGATTCTAAAAGTGCAGCTGCACTGCACTCAGGGGACTCATAATTGGTAAACCTAAGTGCTTTCTAGCACTAAATCAAATTTTCTAACACCATCCTCTCTTCAGTAAAGTAAAAAAAAAAATGATATTTATTAAGAAAATCTGAGTAGGCATTGTGGCAAATGCCTGTATTCCCAGCCACTCATGACGCTGATGCAGGAGAATCTCAAGTTTGAAGCCAGCCTCTGCAATTTAGTGAGGACCTAAGAAATTTAGCTATATCGGAAATAAGAAAATACATAAATAAAAAATCCTGGGGATGTAGGTCAGTGCTAAATTGTCCCTGTTTTCAATTCCTAGTACCAAAAAATAAAAATAAATAAAAAATATTATATTGAATTTTAACATAATAAAATAATAATAATAATGGGCTGGGGATGCAGTTCAGTGGTAAGGCAACCCTGGGTTCAAAGAAAAAGAGAGAGGGAGGGAGGGAGGGAGGGAGGGAGAGAGAGAGAGAGAGAGAGAGAGAGAGAGAGAGAGAGAGAGATTACTATATATTTTCCAAAAGTATTTATAAAGGTGCTGTAGGGTTATTGAGGGTGCTGAGAATGAAATGATTTAATTTTGTTAGTTTCTGGGCTTTATTGTTTCTTTATTTGTTTGTTGTTGGTTTTGGTGTTTTACAAAATCCTGATAATTCATATCTGGTTCTTGTGTAAATGCAGGTTAAAAAATGCAGGTAAAATCTAAATATGTTTCTGCATTGCTTGGGAGAAAACAATGAATGGTTCACTTAAAGTTTTCAAAGCTTTTAAAGTTAACTTTTCATTTTGTCTGGAGAAATAAAGACCACTTTTCCCTGAGAAAATCTACCCAAGATCCTTCCAAGATGGGTATGAAAACTGATTACAGATTGAGAGAAAAGTTTCAGGTTTGTTTCACTTTCCTTTGAACACTTCACTGGTATTACTGCCACCACAAGAATGGGAGAATAATATTGGATTTTTGTGTGGCAATGTTCTTGTCCAACCTTTACCTGTATTATTATTATTACTATTTTTCCCCCTGCTAAATCTTACAACCAGAAACCCTGAAATCAAGATTGTTTAGAAGTCGTGGATGGTTGGATGGTAAAAGCCAACAATGGACAATAATTTGGTTTGGCAACTTCATTTTTTCAAGTCCTGTGCACATTTACATACAAAACAGGGTCCTAATTTGGCGCTGCTCCTTAAAGAATTTTCTTCCACAGTTCTAACTATGAACAGCAGTCCAGAAGCACTGCTCTCCTTCAGGGCACTCTTCTGGGTTCTCCCACCAGAATCTTCCTGCCCATGGGTTCCACTTGGCTCTCAGAGCTATGACTGTGGAGCCATCTCAATTTGGATGAAGTGCACCATATAACTGGTCCATAAGAAGGACATGATTTCTTCCCCCGTACTCTGCACACCGTCCTCCTTTCTCTACTCTGCTCTGTGTATTTGAAAATTCTGATTCCTTTCCTGAATTAGATGGAACATCTTTTTATGTATTTGAAAATTTTTCATATCCTTTGCTCATTTTAATTAACTTGTTGCTTTGTATGAACTCTTTAAATGTTAAAGGATCTCAACCTGTAATACGCTGTATTGTTTTCTAGTTTGTGATTATATATAAAGAAATTATTTTATATACATGCAAAAAATGGTAAATATATTCAAAATAAAAGACTTTCTGGACTTTCATGGTGGAGCACACCTCTAATCTTAGTGGCTAGTTTGGCTTAAGCATGAGAATTATTAGGTCAAAGCCATCCCCAGGAATGTCAATGCTCTAAGCAACTCAGGACTGTCTCTAAATAAAATATAAAGTAAGGCTGGGAATTTGACACAGTGTCCAAGTACCACTGAGTTCAGTCCTGGGACCACCTTTCCAAGAAAAGAAAGAAAGAGAGAGAGAGAGAGAGAGAGAGAGAGGAGAAGAGAGAAGAGAGAAGAGAGAAGAGAAGAGGAGAGAGAGAGAAGAGGAGAGAGAGAGAAGAGAAGAGAAGAGAAGAGAAAAGAAAAAGAAAAGAAAGGCTTTCTGGATGCTCCATTGTCCTGAATATTTTGGCTGGTGCCAGAATACTTTATATCCTTTATTTCACTCTTGTGTTAGGCTCACTCCAGACTCAATGGTTTTCTTTAGTCATTTCAACTTATACTTTCTCCCACTGAATTATCTGTGCCAAACACACTCTAATCATGTTTTATCTCCAAGGTCAAATTTTTCTTCCTAACAGGCATTGAGTGCACTTTTCAGAACTTATGGCCACAGTGAATAGTATTTTCCTTCATATTATTTCCTTCATAGTATTTTCCATTAATGAAAGTAAGTGATTACTCTTACACCTATCTCTCCAACACCTTGCTCTGGAAGTACAAGTTTGCTTTCATGAGAACAGTAAGCTTTCCATAGAGTAGTTATTTGCTTCCTTTCTGGTATGTCCTTGATGGCTAGCACATGTTGTTAATAAATAAGGAAGGAAAGAATGCATTCCAATTCATGAGTCACTGAATAAAATACATACTAACCAACAAAAAAATCTTCAATTTCAATGAAAGCAGCCCACATTGAACTATAGCAAGCTCTAGTATATATGGATTTAATCATGTAATTTCAGGGCGTGATATATTTCTTTAAATAAACAGAGCATTTACATATGTATTTTTTAATTTATTTTCACCCTGAGAATCGAACCCAAGGGTATTTCACCAAAGAGTTACATGCCCAGAATTTTACTTATTTTTCTTTTGAGACAGGGTCTTCTAAATTACATAGGGCATGGTTAAATTGCTGAGGCTGGCATAGAATGTGAGATCCTCCTTCTCAACTTCAATAGTAGCTGAATTATAGGCAGCAGTGGCTGTCATGTCTAAATATTAACTTTTTTTTTTCAAATTGATATTTAAAAAATAAATGACAAACTGGAATGCATTGAAATTCTTATTACACATACACAGCACAAATTTTCATCTCTGGTTGCATATAAAATATGTTCACTCCAATTCATGTCTTCATACATGTACTTTGGATAATGATATCCATCACATTTTACCATCCTTGCTGAACCCCTGTCTTTTCCCTTCCCCTTCCCTTCCTCCATTCTAACCTATCTAGAGTTCATCTATTCTTCCCTTGCCCTCCCTCCCTACCCCACTAAGAATTAGCCTCCTTATATCAGAGAAAACTTCAGCATTTGTTTTTTGTGGATTGGATATCTTCACTTAGCATTATTTTCATTATTTTCCATTTACCTGAAAATGCTATTAGTTTATTCTCTTTTATTGTGAGTAATAATCCATTGTGTATATACACCACATTTTTTTTCCTTTCATCTACTGAAGGGCATCTAGGTTGGTTCCATAGTTTAGCTATTGTGAATTGGGCTGCTATAAACATTGGTGTGGCTGTGTCCTTGTAGTGTGCTGTTTTAGTATACACCAAGGAAAGGAATGGCTGGGTCAAATGGTGGTTCCATTCCCAGATTTCTAAGGGATCTTCATACTGCTTTCCACATTGGCTGCATTAATTTGCACTCCCACCAGCAATGTATAATTGTACCTTTTCCCCCCATATCCTCGCCACCACTTATTGTTGTTTGTCTTCATAATATCTGCCATTCTGACTGGAGTGAGATAAAATCTTAGAGTAGTTTGATTTGCATTTCTATAATTGCTAAAGATGATGAGCATTTTTTCATATATTTGTTGATTGATTGTATATACTCTTCTGAGAAGTGTCTGTTCAGTTCCTTGCCCATTTGTTGATTGGATTTTTTGGTATTTAGTTTTTTGAGTTCTTTACATACCCTAGAGAATAGTTATATATATATATATATATATATATATATATATATATATATATATATATATATATATATATAAAATAATTTATTTCTTATTATTTTAAACATCTTATTAATCTTTTTTCTATTTGGCAAAATAAAACACAAAATGAATTCAAGGACTATCATTAATATGTAAATATTTTAAATATTTTGATGGTATTTTTACTTTTTAATTGATTTTATTATTTTTTATAAATACATGACTACAGTGGAATGCATTTACATTACAATCCTTATTACACATATAGAGCATAATTTTTGTATCTCTGTATATAAAGTATATTCACATCAATTTATGCCATTATACATGTACGTTTTTGCATTACAATTCTTAATACACATATATATCACTTTGTATAATGATGACCAAAAATTCTACAATCCTTGCTCATCCTCTCACCCCTCCCTTTCCCTCCCACCCCTCTTTCCTATCTAGAATTAATCTAATTACCATGCTCTCCCTCTCTACCCCACTATGAGTCACCAGCCTTATATCAGAGAAAACATTTGGCATTTGTTGTTTTTTTTTTTTTTTTTTTTTTGGGGGGGGGATTTGCTCACTTCTCTTACCATTATGTTCTCCAATGCCATCTATTTACCTGCAAATGCCATGATTTTTTTTAATGCTGAGTAATATTCTCTCGATTATAAATGCCACATTTTTTAAATACATTCTTCCACTGAATGACTTTTAGGTTGCCTCCACAGATTAATTGTGCTGCTATAAACATTGATGTGGTCCATGTATTTTATCAGATAATAATGGAATGAAATTAGAAATCAACACCAAAATAAAGAATAAAAATTTCTGCATCACATGGAGACTGACCAATATGCAGCTGAATGAACATAGGGTTACAGAGCACATCAAGGAGGAGATTTAAAAATTCTTAGAGGTAAATGAGAACACAGACACAACATATCAAAATCTCTGGGACACTATGAAAGAAGTACTAAGAGGAAAATTCATTGCATGGAATTCATTCCTTAAAAAAAGAAAAAGTCAACTAATAAATGACCTCACACTGCATTTCAAAGCCCAAGAAATAGAAGAACAAATCAGCAGCAAAACCAGTAGAAGCCAAGAAATAATTAAAATCAGAGCTGAAATCAATGAAATTGAAACAAAAGAAACAATTGAAAAATTGACAAAACAAAAAAGTTGGTTCTTTGAAAAAATAAATAAAATTGACAGACCCTTAGCCATGCTAATGAAGAGAAAGAGAGAGAGAACTCAAATTACTAGCATACGTGATGAAAAAGTCAACATAACAACAGACACTACAGAAATACAGAAGATAACTAGAAATTATATTGAAGCCTTATACTCCAATAAAATAGAAGAGAGTGAAGGCATCGATATATTCCTTAAATCATGTGATCTGCCCAGATTGAGTCAGGAAGATATACACAATTTAAACAGACTAATATCAAATGAGAAAATAGAAGAACATCAAAAGACTACCAACCAAGAAAAGTCCAGGACCAGAGAGATATACAGCCAAGTTTTACAAGACCTGAAAAGAAGAACTAATACCAATACTCATCAATCTATTTTAGGAAATAGAAAAAAAAGGAAGTACTTCCATATTCATTCTATGAGGTCAATATCAACCTGATTCCAAAACCAAAGACACTTCAAAGAAATAAAACTTTAGACCAATACCTCTAATGAACATAGACGTAAAAATTCTCAATAAATTTCTGGCAAATTGAATACAAAAACACCAAAAAGATTGTGCACTTTGATCAAGTGGGATTCATCCCAGGGATGCAAGGTGGGTTAAACATACAGAAATCAATAAATGTAATGCATCATATCAATATAATTGATGATAAGAATCATATGACCATCTCAGTAGATGCAGAAAAAGCATTTGACAAAATGCTTTTATGTTCAAAATATTAAACTAGGGATATCAGGAACATATCTTAACATTGTAAAGGCTATCTATGCTAAGTCTCAGACCAACATAATTATAAATGAAGAAAAACTGAAGGCATTCCCTCTAAAATCTGGAACAAGACAGGGATGAACTCTCTCACCCCTTCTATTTAACATAGTTCCTGAAACACTGGCCAGAGCAATTAGACAGATGAAAGAAATTAAAGAAATAACTATATGAAAAGAAGAATGTAAACTAGCACTATTTGCTGATGATATGATTCTATACATAGAAAACACACACACAAAAAAAAAAATCCCCCAGAAAACTTCTAGAACTAGTAAATGAATTAAGTAAAGTGACAGGATATAAAATCAACACACATAAATCAAATGCATTTCTGTATATCACTGCCAAATCCTCTGAGAAGGAAATGAAGGAAATTACCCCAATCACAATATCTTCAAGAAAAATAAGACACTTGGGAAAGTGATAAAATTTTTCCACCAACTCATATGTTTTATAGATGCTCTGATACAGTGGACAGTGCTGAATTTGTGTGTTTTCTACAAAAGAAGCACATATTTCTCATAGCTTATGATAAAATACATAGCACTGTATTTACTGTTAATAATAGTCAGAATGTTTGATCACTAATAAATAAAAGGAAGTACTTAAACACCTCAATAAGCTAATTTATATGGGTCTACCATCACAGTCATTAAACTCACTATAATTTTGTAACAAGTAAAATAAATGCGGTATAGACAATATTATAAAACATTCTTTTGGAGTCATATTACACACTTGACTATAACAATAGGTGAGATGTGAAAATGTTTTAGGAAACTGAAAAAAAGTCAAGGGTTGCTTTTGATAAAATTTTTATAAACATACTTTAAGAATACAGATCTATTAGAGGCAATAAATAAGTATTATATAGAGAAGTATGCAGAATTTTTAAACATTGAGATTCTATGGAAAAATAATTCTCTGATGAACAGTGTATGAAAAAGTGGAGAGTCCAAGTAGTGAAGGGTTCAGAAGTAAACACAGAATCTCACTAAGGATAGGGGAGTATGGTCAGACCAGTATAAAGAAAATTAACAGCATGAGAAAAACCCAAGAAGGAATTACTTTTCATCTAGGCACAGTGGTGGACTTCTGTAATCTCAGCAACTTGGAAGTCTGAGACAATGGGATTACAAGTTCAAGGCCAGCCAGTCACCTTTGGGAGATCCTGTCTCAATTTTAGAAATTCTAAAAGGGGAGGCTGGGGATGCAGTTCAGTGGTAAAGTCCCCTGGGTTTTATCCCTCAGAAAAAAACATAAAATGTTGATTTATGCCTTTTGATAATTTTTCAAGGTGCTTGAATTTTTGTTATTGATCATTTGTTGTGAATCATTTATAAAATTGGTGCTTTGTGTACATACCTAAAGGTGGAATTCACCTATCTGCACATAGCATAATGTCTTTGACACTCATTGTCATTTAAAATTAATCCATATAAATATCTACATAAATACTTGTATTTTATATATATTTATGGAAGATGTGTAGATGTGTAAAGTAGAGGAAGGGAAATAGGAAGCATTGTGGACTGAATTTGAACAAATTTTATTCTATGCTCAATATCAAAATGTTAAAGAGACAATTACTACATGATTTAAATGACTTAATGGATGCATTGCCACCAAATAAAACAGAAAATGTATTTAATAGAACACAAGTAAATTTGCAGTCAGGTGTACTGAGGCCAGGTGGCAGTGAACAAGGGTTCAGGACATAAGATACAGGAGCCACCCCACATAGGACCAGAAGTGCCAAACCCTGTGACATCTTTTTTCTGCCTTCATGTTCTTCATCTCCACTAGTGCTTGAGCCACTTTTTGAAATAAAAATTTATTGTTTAGTTAAAATAGATGTATAAATAATCTTGAAGAAATTGATGAAAAATTTACCCACTCTTTAGTATTTTGTGTTCTGTCTGAAGCAATTTTGAGTCTTTGGAAGAACACTTCAAAGTCATTACCAGATCCCAATTTATAACTCCGTTTAGGGAATACAAACAAAATTATTTTAGAGTAAACTTTTATCAAGTTCAGATTAAAGGTTAGTTGAACTAATCTCCATTCCTATTATGATAGTCTTAGATATGCAGAAAAGTATGAGAGGAACATTAATTGGATCATAAAACATCCAGTTTTATGGCTATTCTGTGGATTACTACTATATAACTCCCTTTTTAAAAAGATTCCTGAAAATGGAAAGTATTTTATTTCATATTAGTTCATTTGACATCTATATTTTTGTAGGTGATATAGTGAAAATAAGTAACTATTTTTTTAGGTAACTCAGAAGTAAATTGTGCTCTTATTACTTTAAAGTATCCATATTGTTGACTTCAACAATTTTTTATACAATATAAGCATACCAGTGAATAAGCATAATTGTCAATGAAAATATTCAACATTATTTACTTACAACTTAGTAACACATTTAGTAGGAAAAAATAATCTGTTGATACACAGTATGTAGAACTACAGATAAATATTTAAGAAAAAGATGTTGAGGAAGATAAGGTTTGTTTTTTCCTGATTTTCCATGACAGATGTTAGTAAAGATTTATCAGAAATGATGTCAGGTTGCTCTGAACTTCTACTGAAGCAGTGCTTCCTTCACTCCATAGAAGAGTCTTCCCTGGCTCGGTGAGGTGAGTCATACTTGTAATCCTATCAACTCAGGAGG
Organism: Marmota flaviventris; assembly: GCF_047511675.1. Lineage (NCBI taxonomy): Eukaryota > Metazoa > Chordata > Mammalia > Rodentia > Sciuridae > Marmota > Marmota flaviventris. The sequence goes on along the minus strand of NW_027287687.1, from coordinate 37,973 downwards.
CTGGGACAAGAGGACCACAAGTGTGAGGCCAGCTTCAGCAATTTAGGGAGAGATTTTAAAAATAAATAAATAAAAAAGGACTGGGGATGTAGCTCATGGTTAACCATACTGAGTTCAAACCCCAGTACCACAAAAGAAGAAAAAACTTCATTGAACAACTGAACTACTCTAGCTCTCTAAAAACTAAGTGGATCTTAAAAGAATAGGTCTACAAAAATCACAGATTTTTTTTTCTTTATAATCCTGTTCTAACCCCTTCTAAATTGCCTCCTTTCCATTATTTTTTTTTCCTTTTCTATATATTTTTTTTTTTTTTGGTACTGAGGATTATACCCAAGGTCAGTTTACGAATTAGCTGCATCCCCACATCTGTTTTCTTTAAATAGGGACTTACTAATTTATGAATGCCCCTACAAATTGCCAATATTGTACTTGAAATCTGTGATCATCTTGTCTGAGCCTTGAGTCACTGGGATTAGAGATGTGAACCACTTGGACCTGAAGACTTTTATTTTATTTCTTAATAGAATTACAATAATGCAAATTTACTTATGGGTGTTTCCCAAATACCTTTGGAAATGGAAGTTTTCCAAATTTCTTTGGAAATAGACTTTGGAAATATGGGAAGAAGATGATATCTAAGTGCATGAGTGTAAGGGAAAACATGAGTGAACAAATGATCTTTCTCTAAGATTGACTTGAAGAAGCTGGAAGCAGTGATGGATGCCTGCAATTGAAGCTGCTAAGGAGGCTGAAACAGGAGAATTGCAAGCTCAAAGTCACCGTAAACAACTTAGCCACACTATGTCACAAATTTAAAAAATAAATAAATAAATAAATGAAAAGGTCTAGGAAAGGGGCTCAGCGGTTGAGTGCCTTTGGGTTCAATCTTAGGTACAAAAAATAATATTAATAATTGAAGAAAATACTTATCATTGATCTATTTTTCACATTATAGTTCCCTGTAGTTCCAGTACTCTCTAAATTTTCTTTCTCTCTTCTCAAATGTTACTTCCTTAGATTTTCTCAATTAAGGAAATGCTTAAAAAAATAGAAATTTTGACACTAAAATTTTTTCTCATATATTTAATTGGTGTGTTATAATTGTACTTAATTTTTAAAGTATATATTTTATTTGATAAATAAAATGGATAAAGGTTCACTTAGTTGAACTAGTCCTGAATAATCAAAACCAAAATAGAGCTATTTGTGTTAAGGTTCCACATCACTACATGAACACCAAGTTGTTCATTGGACATTTTGAGAAACCAGGAGAGAACAGCTAACCATCTAAAAAGACCGGTTTTTGCCAATACAGTAAGAGAATATGCTGTATTTTAACCCTTACAAGGAAAATAAGATTGTTAACCAGTTCACCTTATCTTATACCATTTCCTAGCTTCTTCTCAAATTACATTATAAAAATCATTGTTTTGCCAGATGTGGCATAGTGCTTCTTTCTTTTTTTTTTTCTGTGTTTTCTTTTTCTTTTACTTTTTTCTTTTTTTGCAGCTCTCTGTAAACAAGATGGAATTAATTAATTGCAAATAAAGCCAATTATTTTATTTAACCAAATAGGTTGATATTGTGTCTTTCAATGAATCAAAGGGAAAATCTTAATTAAATTTAAAAGTCTTTAAATAAGCAATCATAACTAAAACAGGGCAATGCAAATAAAACAAAACTAATTCTCAAATCAGACAATCCCCAGAACTAAAACAAATTCAGGGAACTCCAGCCAAGGACTTGACCTAACAGTATTTATTTAAACTGGAAGTGAGGTATAAGGAAAACTTAATTGGTTAATGGGCTACAAATGCTTCAGTTATTAATTGAACTTCAGATGCTGTGGTAAATCTCTGTAATGTCTTGGTCTGTTACTCTTTTTTATTGTTATTTTTATTATTACTATTAATTGGTTCTGGAAGTTGAATCCCTCTTGAGCCACTGGAATTAGCAGGATGTGCCATTTTGTCAGGCTTGGTCTGTTAGGCTTAGGTGAAAGCTCAGTCCAAATCAATAGCCTCCCATGAATTGTATGTAACAGATATATCCAAATACATAAAAAAGTGTGTGTGTGTCTATATATATATATATATGAGAGAGAGAGAGAGAGAAGAGAAAATTGGACCTCAATCACAAACACTATCCTTAGTTGAGCTGGAAACCCAAATAACACTTTCTGATTTGAAAGTAGTACAGTTTCCATCATCTAATGACATTCACACATAATCATGAATCATTGGTCATTAGCAGTGAATCAAAGTAAAAATGACAGCAGAGCAGTGGAAATACTTTCCCCCAAGTTCACAGAGTCCTCAGCCACAGTTGGATCCATAAACTGGATGCTGCTTGTAACATTGAGGGCTCATGGGAAGCACTCCATTTATGCTGTTGTCTTTCTTTGTTCAATTTTGTTATACACTGTTTTCTTTTAGCTACTGTATTTGCCAACTAAATTAGTTTCTTGACTTTTTGTTTTCTACAGTGTTCCCTTCATATTTTGACTTTCTCAGCATTGTATCATTAATGATGTTTTTTTTTTTAAATTTCTAACTCTCCCTTTTACAATTTCATCTGATATGTTATAACTCAAACATACTATATTCACCACATCAGTTTTTATTCTTATTTCTATGAAGAATTATACTTATGCCAAAAGGAAAAAAAATGGAAAATCAACAAGGAGAGCCTTGTATCTTTGATGGAATTTTTTAAAATTCCAGAGTTCTTACCTTGATTTCACTTCTTTGTTTTATATCCTAAGTTATAAAAAATGTGGTAATTTGAAGGAGGAAGATTACAAAATTAAGGCCAACATCAGCAGCATAGGGACATATTGTCACAAAATATAACAACAACAAAAAGAAAGAGGTGGACATTATGCTCAGTGGTAGGGTGCCATTAGGTTTAATCTCCAGTACCACAGAAATGTTAAAAATAAATGTAATTAAATATTTTCAGAATAATCATTAGAGTAAGAAGTTATTTTATAGTGGTGGGAAAAAGTACCAAATATGTGTATAATTTATTCCTTGGAAACACCTTCACTGGTGCCATTCCCTCCCCCTCCTTATATTTTACAGCCACCACAAAGGGAACAGCTTTCCTCCAAAGAGGAGCTTCACTTTTAATGCAGAGTAATGGAGTCAGCCATCTATAGATTGAAACCTCTGAAACCAAACTCTGAGGCTCAAATAAACTTTTCCTTCTCTAAGATGTTCTTGTCAGATATTTTGATAACAGTGTGGAAAAAATTCAACAATATACTTAGCTAATAAAGGACTGTGTAAAATTAACAGGAGGAGAGAGAGAGAGTCAACTATAAAAATCTGGTTTGTACAGAGAAGATGAACAAGAGAATATTTCTGAAACAAATTCATTATTTGAAGAAATTTTTTCTGTTTAGTCATCCATTTAAGAGATTAAAAACAAGTAAGGTGCTTTGACTCAGATAATAAATGAGGAAACACTCAACACATCACCAGGCTTTAAAAGCAGAGTTTACTCACTCATGAACTTTACTCATTCCTGTTTGCAAATCAAAGTATCCTCACATCCCTGAATAAAGATTACCTTACTTTCAGCTGGGCACTGTGGCCCATATCTGTCATCCCATCCATTATGAAGACTAAGGCAAGAGGATCACATTTTCAAAGCCAGCCTCAGCAAAGTAGTGAGACCTTCAGCAACTTACTAGTATGTTGTCCCAAAATAAAAAAAAATAAAATAAAAATGACAGGGGCAGGGGTCCAGTGATTAAAAGCTCCCAGGTTTAATCCATGGAATGATAACAATAATAAAGATTACCTTATTGCATTGAACATTATCTCTTGACTGTTTATTATGTTGAGACAATCATTTATTTTTTTCTGAAGAAATAAAATCCCAGTCATTCTGTCTGCAGCATATGCCAGACATATCTTGATGCTTTGTGTACCATAAAGATAAGTTTGAACCTATAGGCTAAAAACAGATATGCTGTGGAAAACACAAAGACATTTCCTGAGTCAGGTCCCCTTGTAACCTTTATTTTTCTGCTTTCCTATTGGATAGAATATGGCCACAAATTGCCCTTTTTGTATACACAAATAAAAATCCAGTTATTGAAACTCTTCCTTTTGACCATCTCCTATATTTGCCGAAACCAGTGAAAACAAAAACCTGTCCTCTTCCTTTAAGATTTGCATATATTAGTCTGTACCATAACAGATTATATGAGAGGCTTTACCTTACACTGTGTATCAGTGAGAAACAAACCCTGAGACCACGTGCTCACACCTGTAATACTAGCAACTGGGAAAGCTGTGGTAGGAGGGGAACGTTTGAGGCCAGCCTCACCAGCTTCATGAGACCCTAAGCAACTTCAGACAGTGTCTTAAAATAAAAATTAAAAATAGCTGGAGATATGTCTCAGGGGCTAAGTACCCTGAGATCAAGCCCCAATTCCAACAGAGAGAGAGAGCAAGAGAGAAATTAACCTACCATGGTGGAATTGAACATATTACAAGTGATACAATTCCTTCACAAATGATTATTTTTCTCATGGACATTCAACCACAATAGATATTTTCTGTCTTTCTTTTTTAAGTAAACAGAGATATCTCATCTGTTATAAAAATATGTGTTCTTTTTCATCTGCATTTGTCTTTAAAATGTAAAACTTTTTGTGTTTAACACAATAAAGGAGCTTTATAGCAACTTTGGCTTAGTAAGTGATTTAATAATATGTCAATTCCATTCTTGATTGTGTCCATAATTCTAGGTCAAATATTGTGCTTCTTTATCACTATAAATCTTCATATTCCACTGGTACATATTTTTATCTCTGTAGAAATGTCAAAATCAACCTTACAACATAAAATAAGGTCATAATTTCAAATTTCAAAATAGTGGACCCACTTGAGCATGCAAATTTGGAAATATATCTCTTTCTTGCCTTTCATTGACAATTTTTTCTCCTAGCGTGTTTGTAGCACTTTGAAAACTTTCCTCAAGCTGCCATAGTATGTTCTTACACTATGCTTTCATCTTAGTGTGAGATGGGAATACTAAAAACTCTGTAGATCTAGGTCATAAAAATTCATGTTAAGCATAAAAAGGCATTTTCATAAATATGCACTGTATAGGAAAAATTTAAACTAACTTTAGGTTCCTTTTTTGTGTGAATGCAATTGAAGTGCAGTAATGAAGCTACTGTCAAGGTTAAGGATACATGAGTATGAAAATGAATGGAAGAAACTGCATAAATGTCATCCTGTTAGCAGGGTAGGCTGCAACTTTATCTACTGAGAATAAAGATGGGAGACTGGGCATGCTGGTAGGAATTGACACTGTAGATTAGCCATTGATAGGAAGGAGTGAAGAAAATGCATATTAAGAGCTGGGAATTCTATTAATAATATTTTAGTATTTGCTGGCAAAATTTATTTTGGATGCTCTTTTAAGTTTATGTGTGAACTCTACTTGCATTATATTATCTGAGCTCACAGTCATTGGAATGAATGTTGGTCTATCACTTAAGCCAACTTACCTGAGAGGGAACACACAGAACCCAATGTTAAAGCTCATTTGGAGACAATCACCTTATTTCAAGACCCTTCATTTCCTCCTAACTCATATTCTTCTTCATAATTAGTGTAGTACTGGTGGTCTTCTTGTTTTTGTTTTGTTTGGTTTGGTATTGGGTATTGACCCAGGGAACCTAACCATTTAGCTACACCCACAACTCTTATTTCCTTTTGATACGGGGTCTTGATAAGTTTCTTGGGACTTAACTAAATTGATAAAGCTGGTCTTGAGCTAGCAACTCTGCTGCCTCAGCTTCCCAATTGAGATTACAGGCAGACTCCCCCAAACCCAGCAGTATAATTGGTATTGTATTTAAAAATTAGAGCATAAATTTACATGTAAGGCACACAATAAATGCTCAAGAAATGTAAAATTCCATAAATCTTTTCAATATAACTGATAAGTAATGAAACTGGCAAAGTCAATGTAGAGCACATAAAGGCTCCATAGTGAACACTCATTCCTGGTTATGGCAGGCAGAAATGTCTACCCAGCTTTACATTTTCAATTTTTATTAACAAACATTTGGGGATTTCTACAATAATTCAGGAAGAGCATTTAATGGCAGAAATACATTGAAAAACATATGATTAATTATGTTATGACAACAATTAAAAATCAATGGAGTGGCTGGGGATATAGCTCAGTTGATAGAATGCCTGCCTTTCATGCATAAGGCGCTGGGTTCAATCCCTTGTGGGGGCAGTTTTTTATTTTCTCTTTTAATTTCTTTACTGGTCTCTGAATGCAGGGTCTTAAATTCATGCTATGAAAGAATTCTTTACCACTGAGATACATTTCCAGGATTTTTCATTATATATTGAGTCAGGGTCTCCCTAAATTGCCCATGCTGATCTCAAACTTGCAACCCTCCTCCATCAGCCTCCCAATTAGCATGAACCACCACTGTGGTTCATTCTCTGGTCTTTATTTTCTGGTAGAATATAATATAATTATATTTCAATTCTTAGAATATTGTCCTCAGTTAACACACACACACACACACACACACACACACACACATACACACACACACACATTCCTCAGTAAACATTTTGGAGGTAGGAATAAAAAATCTAAAGCAGAAAAATAGGCAGGTGTGGTGGCACATGCTTGCACTCCTAGTTATTTAGGTTGCTGAGGCAGAAAAATTACAAATTCAAGGACAATCTGACAAATTTAGCATGGCCCTAAAAAACTTAGCAACCCCCTGACTCAAAATAATGTATAAATAAATAAGGGTGGGGAATGTATTTCATTGTTAAAGAACTCCTGCATTCAACTCCCAGTACCATAATTTAAAATATAAAAAGGAAAAATAGAAGAAAGAAAGAAAATAAAGAGGTAAAAATAAATCAGATATTTCAAAATTTAAACAACTGTAAAAGAAAAAAGCAAATTATTAAAATTGTGAAGTTATTGTTGTCGAACAAAGTCTTATTTAATGAAATAATTGTTTCAGTTAAAATGTCTCTTTGCAAAACCGAAGTCATGTGAACTTTCTTGCATCTGCCTCCAAACCTCATCAAATATTTTTACTCTACTTCATAAACTTAATCAGTATGATTTTATAAGTCCTTCACACAATTTTCAGAAGAGATAACCATCAGGGGCTATGACCTTAGGTGAATCCCAGGTATTTAAGGAGGGCATTTGTCTGTAGAATGCCTTTACCTCAAAGGTACCTCTAAGAAGCTGAATTCTCAGCTGCTAAGCTTTGGACACCTAAGAGTTACTGCTCATAGTTATACTGACAAATTTTCCAAAACATCCACACCAGGGATTTCCCATAGCTAATTCTGCTGACTTGGGAATTTAGAGTAAATATTTTCAAGCTGTATTCTCTCCTAAAAATTCTTTAAATTTACTTTTCAACCTACTTGGGTTTTTGTCCAAGTAAAAACCTATTTATTTTTCTTGGTTAAAATATATATAATTACAGCAATTTTAATAAGTGATATGAGTAATTTTCATTCTATTCCCTTGTGCTTTATTAGATTTTGCAGGTTTTAAATGAAATATTTCCACAATTTAATCAATTTTGTAACCCATAAATTGCTTATACTATTCAGTATACGGAATGTATGCAATAGTCTTTATGTACATCAATTTAAATTTGGGGGGGAGGGAGTGTGGGTCCAGGGAGTGAACTCAAAGATTCTCAACCACTAAGCCACATTTCCAGTCTTATTTTGTATTTTATTGAGGGTCTGACTGAGTTCCTTATTACCTCACTTTTACAGAAGCAGACTTTGATCTCAAGACCTCCTGCCTTAGCCTCCAGAGCATCTGGGATTATAGATGTGTTCTACTACCCTTGGTTTTAAATTTTAATGTATAGTTTTGATAGTAAAACCCTTGATGTAAAAGTCCTACATGTTATCTCTTCACAACCTTCATTTCCCAGAATAGATGAAGTGTTTTCCACTATGTGCAACCAAACTGCAGAAATTTCCAAGTGGAAAAATTGATCACTACAGAAAAATACTAGAAGTTAACATGAATTTATAATGCTTCATCAACTGCATCTCTAGACTAAAATGAAGGTTCTCAACTCTAGTATAGAATGCACCAATGTGACCATTGTTAATTTATGCTCTCTCTTTCTCACTAATTTTTCTTTGTTTTTTTTTATTGTACTCAGGGCTAGTTTTCCACTGTATTACAACCCATTTAGAAATGGTCTCACTAAGGTGCCAAGGCTGGCCATAAACTTAGTTTCCTTGTGACTCAGTTTGTGACTCAGTCTCCCCAGTAGCTGGGATAGTAGGCATGCACCATTGCACTGGGCTCTCCAGTTGATTTTGTTTTAAATAATAATAGATTAATTATGGCTGATTATTACTTCAGCATTCAAACACATCACTTCAAAATATGAAGGCACTCTGATGGTCAGAACTGATTATGGGAAAAATTACTTTCTGTAATGAAAAGTAATAGAAAAAAATATCTTTTTTAATTTTCTCTTCAGTCCTGGGGTTAAATCTCAAAACCTTATATGTGCTGGGCAAGTAATTACATCCCAAGTCTTACATTCTAATTTTAAAATTTTAAAAATTTAATTCTTTATTGGTACTGGGGATTGGATAGAGTGTTGCTCTACAACTGAGTTACATAAATAACATGACATGGTGGCCATGCCAATAATACTAGTTATTCAGCAAATAGAGACAGGAGAATCCTAGGTTTGACACAACACTGGGCAACTTAGCAAGACATTATCTTTTTTCTGTTTGTGTGTTTAAGGGGCTTGGGATAATGCTCATGGTAAATACTTGTCTACCATATATACAAATTGGGTTCAATTTCCATGCTGAATATAAAAATAAACATGGACTGATCCGCGCGGCCCGCCCCGCGGCTACAGATGGCGGGGAACCACCGAGAAGCGACCAGCAAGAAGGAAGAAACATTGCTGCAGATTCTGTGGAATCTGGCCGCCTGAGCACCCACTGAGCCTCGGGCTGAGTTCGGGATTTCAGACGGGGAAGGAAGCGGTACAGTTCTATCCCCCACAATGGTAACTCCACCAAGGAAACCAGCGGCCACCATCTTGGAGAGCTGAAGTAACCACCGCCACTCTCCGACAGATTGCAACAATAAAACAGGTGTGTTACTCAGCTCAGCTCCCATACAGTGGGGAATTCACATAAAATCTTTTCTAGGCTTTCCGGGGGTGGGATTATCAGAGCAAGCCTGCATAAAGATGCGGGAAAAGTAGAGACACCTGACCTTCAACTCCCCCTCCCATTAGTGGCGAAAACGAAACCTGTCTAGCCAGCGCTGGGGAAGGGGCAAGTGGAAAAAATCAAAACAATAGAGTGCTGGGGTTCCCAATAGACACCCTCCACACCCAACAAATGGCAGGCCCAGAGTACAGTTTGAACTGCCGAGAGGCATCACTCAGGGGAAATCTGGTCTAGCAGGAGAAACCAGGACTAGCAGGAGAAACCAGAGGACTAGAGGCCAGGCCCTTGCGACTGGGCGGCTGGAGACGGCATGCCCACCGGCGACAGTCCTCCCGCTGCCCACACGACTGGGCAGCTGGAGATCGCCCGCCCACCAGAGACAGCCCACCCGCTGCCCGTGCGACTGGGCAGCTGGAGACCGCCCACCCACCAGCTACCGGGAGCTGAAACCAACCAGAGACAGTCCACTCCCACCCCCCACATTCGGACACCCCGGCAAGGAGCCTGGGGCCAGCCATAGCAGAGAGGTGATGTCACTGGAGCTCAGCCATCGGAATTCCTTCCCAGCAGATTCCACTTTAGCAGGCATAGTCTACCAACACAAAGGAGAGACAACAGAGATATACAAAACCAAAACAAATCTATAGAAGAGAGCAGAAACACAGCAATCAAATATAGCTGGAAAGTAACGTGAACATCATGAAAAAACAAGGGAAAAAAGGAGTACAAACAATGCAGGACAACTTAATTCTACAGGAGGACCTAGAAGCATCAGAAACAGGGATAGGGAAAGAACTCAAGGCATACCTAACTCAGATGGAAAGAAATATTAGAGAAGACATGAGGCAGCAAGTCCAAGCAATAAAAGTATATTTTGAAAATGAATTAAACAAACAAATTCAAATGGCAAAGGATGAGCTTTACCAGGAGATAGAGATCTTAAAAAAATCAAACAGTAATCCTAGAAATGCAGGAAACTATAAACCAAATTAAAAACTCAAACGAGAATATTACAAATGGACTAGATCAAGTAGAAGTCAGAACATCAGATAATGAAGACAAAGTTTATCAACTTGAAAAGAATATAGTCAACACAGAAAAGATGCTTAAATCCCATGACCAATCTATTCAAGAGATACGGGATGTCATAAAAAAAACAAATTTGAGAGTCATCAGGATAGAAGAAGGCATAGAGATTCAAACCAAAGGAATGGACAACATATTAAATGAAATAATTCTAGAAAACTTCCCAGAGATGAAAGATGGAATGGATTGCCAAATCCTTGAAGCCTACAGGACCCCAAACATTCAAAACCGTAATAGACCAACTCCAAGACATATAATTATGAAGATAGCCAACATACAGAACAAGGAGAGACTATTAAAAGCTACGAGAGAAAGGAGGCAGATTACATTCCGGGGTAAACCAATTAGGTTAACGACTGATTTTTCATCACAGACGTTGAAAGCGAGAAGATCCTGGAACAATGTATTTCAAACGCTGAAAAAATAATGGATTCCAACCAAGAATACTGTATCCAGGAAAATTAAGCTTCAGATTTGACAATGAAATTAAAATCTTTCACGATAAACAAAAGCTAAAAGAATTTGCAGCCAGAAAACCAGCACTGCAAAGCATTTTGAGCAAAATACTACAAGAAGTGGAATTGAAAAATAGTGCCCAACACTAACAGTGGGAGGTATCTCAGTAAAGGGGGAGGAAAATAACCAAAAAGTAAAAACTAGCCAAACTAAAATAAATAAATAAATAAACATGACTGGAAGTACAAATCATATTTCAATTGTAACCTTAAATGTTAATGGCCTAAACTCACCAATCAAGAGACATAGGCTAGTAACCTGGATCAAAAAAACAAATCCAACAATATGCTGCCTTCAGGAGACTCATATGATAGGAAAAGACATACACAGGCTGAAGGTAAAAGGTTGGGAAAAATCATACTACTCGCATGGCCCTTGGAAGCAAGCAGGAGTGGCCATACTCATATAGAATAAAATCAACTTCAAACCTAAGTTAATCAAAAGCAATAAAGAAGGACACTATATACTGTTAAAAGGAACCATCCACCAACAAGACATAACAATTATCAATTTATATGCACCAAGCAATGGAGCTGCAACGTTCATAAAACAAACTCTCCTCAAGTTCAAGAGTCAAATAGACTACAACACAATAATTATGGGTGACTTCAACACACCACTCTCGCCATTAGACAGATCCTCTAGACAAAAACTGAATAAAGAAACTATAGAACTCAACAGCACAATCAATAACCTAGACTTAACTGACATATATAGAATATATCAACCATCATCAAGTGGATACACGTTCTTCCCAGCAGCACATGGATCCTACTCAAAGATAGACTATATATTATGCCATAGGGCAACTCTTAGTAAATATAAAGGCATGGAGATAATACCATGCACCATATCTGATCATAATGGAATGAAACTGGAAATCAATGATAAAAGAAGGAAGGAAAAATCCTACATCACATGGAAAATGAACAATATGCTACTGAATGATCAATGGGTTACAGAAGACATAAAGGAGGAGATAAAAAAAATTCTTAGAGACAAATGACAATACAGACACAACATACCGGAATCTATGGGACACAATGAAAGCAGTTTTAAGAGGGAAATTCATTTATTGGAGTTCTTTCCTCAAAAAAAGAAAAAAACAACAAATAAATGAACTCACACTACACCTCAAAAACCTAGGAAAGGAAGAGCAAAACAACAGCAAATGTAGTAGAAGACAAGAAATAATTAAAATTAGAGCAGAAATCAACGAAATTGAAACAAAAAAACCATTGAAAAAATTGATAAAACTAAAAGTTGGTTCTTTGAAAAAATAAATAAGATCCACAGGCCCTTAGCCATGCTAATGAAGAGAAGAAGAGAGAGAACTCAAATTACTAACATATGGGATGAAAAAGGCAATATCACAACAGACAATACAGAAATACAGAAGATAATTAGAAAGTATTTTGAAACCCTATATTCCAATAAAATAGAAGATAGTGAAGATATCGATAAATTTCTTAAGTCATACGATCTGCCCAGATTGATTCAGGAAGACACACACAATTGAAACAGACCAATAACAAAGGAAGAAATAGAAGAAGCCATCAAAAGACTACCAACCAAAAAAAGCCCTGGACCGGATGGGTATACAGCGGAGTTCTACAAAACCTTCAAGGAAGAATTAATACCAATACTTTTCAAGCTATTTCAAGAAATAGAAAAAGAAGGAGCTCTTCCAAATTCATTCTATGAGGCCAACATCACCCTGATCCCAAAACCAGACAAAGACACTTCAAAGAAAGAAAACTACAGACCAATATCTCTAATGAACTTGGATGCAAAAATTCTCAATAAAATCCTGGTGAATCGAATACAAAAGCATATCAAAAAAATTGTGCACCATGATCAAGTAGGATTCATCCCTGGGATGCAAGGCTGGTTCAATATACGGAAATCAATAAATGCTATTCACCACATCAATAGACTTAAAGACAAGATAATCTCAATAGATGCAGAAAAAGCATTCAACAAAGTACAGCATCCCTTTATGTTCAAAACACTAGAAAAATTAGGGATAACAGGAACTTACCTCAACATTGTAAAAGCTATATATGCTAAACCTCAGGCTAGCATCATCCTAAATGGAGAAAAAGTGAAGGCATTCCCTCTAAAATCTGGAACAAGACAGGGCTGCACTCTCCCACCACTTCTATTCAATTTAGTCCTTGAAATACTAGCCAGAGCAATTAGACAGACAAAAGAAATTAAAGGCATAAAAATAGGAAAAGAAGAACTTAAAGTATCGCTATTTGCGGATGACATGATAATATATTTAACAGACCCAAAAGGGTCTACAAAGAAACTATTAGAGCTAATAAATGAATTCAGCAAAGTGGCAGGATATAAAATCAACATGCATAAATCAAAGGCATTCCTGTATATCAGCAACAAAACTTCTGAAATGGAAATGAGGAAAACCACTCCATTCACAATATCCTCAAAGAAAATAAGATACTTGCGAATCAACCTAACAAAAGAAGTGAAAGATTTATATAATGAAAACTACAGAACCCTAAAGAGAGACATAGAAGAAGATCTTAGAAGATGGAAAAATGTACCCTGTTCATGGATAGGCAGAACTAACATCATCAAAATGGCGATATTACCCAAAGTTCTCTACAGGTTTAATGCGATGCCAATCAAGATCCCAATGGCATTTCTTGTAGAAATAGATAAAGCAATCATGAAATTCATATGGAAAAACAAAAGACCCAGAATAGCAAAAGCAATTCTAAGCAGGAAGTGTGAATCTGGAGGTGTAGCGATACCAGAGTTCAAACTGTACTACAGAGCAATAGTAACAAAAACAGCATGGTACTGGTACCAAAACAGGCGGGTGAACCAATGGTACAGAATAGAGGACACAGAAACCAATCCACAAAATTACAACTTTCTTGTATTTGATAAAGGGGCCAAAAAACATGCAATGGAGGAAGGATAGCATCTTCAACAAATGGTGCTGGGAAAACTGGAAATCCATATGTAACACAATGAAACTGAATCCCTTTCTCTCGCCATGCACAAAAGTTAACTCAAAATGGATCAAGGAGCTAGATATCAAATCAGAGACACTGCGTCTGATAGAAGAAAAAGTTGGCTACGATCTACATACTGTGGGATCGGGCTCCAAATTCCTTAATAGGACGCCCATAGCCCAAGAGTTAATGAGAAGAATAAACAAATGGGACTTACTTAAACTAAAAAGTTTTTTCTCAGGAAGAGAAACAATAAGAGAGGTAAATAAAGAGCCTACATCATGGGAACAAATTTTTACCCCTCACACTTCAGATAGAGCCTTAATATCCAGAATATACAAAGAACTCAAATAATTAAACAATAAGATAACAAATAACCCAATCAACAAATGGGCCAAGGACCTGAACAGACACTTCTCAGAGGAGGACATACAATCAATCAACAAGTACATGAAAAAATGCTCACCATCTCTAGCAGTCAGAGAAATGCAAATCAAAACCACCCTAAGATACCATCTCACTCCAGTAAGATTGGCAGCCATTATGAAGTCAAACAACAACAAGTCCTGGAGAGGATGTGGGGAAAAGGGTACTCTTGTACATTGCTGGTGGGACTGCAAATTGGTGCAGCCAATTTGGAAAGCAGTATGGAGATTCCTTGGAAAGCTGGGAATGGAACCACCATTTGACCCAGCTATTCCCCTTCTTGGACTATTCCCTAAAGACCTTAAAAGAGCATATTATAGGGATACTGCTACAACGAAGTTCATAGCAGCACAATTCACAATAGCTAGACTGTGGAACCAACCTAGATGCCCTTCAATAGATGAATGGATAAAAAAAAATGTGGCATCTATACACAATGGAGTATTACACAGCACTAAAAAATGACAAAATCATAGAATTTGCAGGGAAATGGATGGCATTATAGCAGATTATGCTAAGCGAAGCTAGCCAATCCTTAAAATACAAATGCCAAATATCTTATTTGATATAAAGAGAGCAACTAAGAACAGAACAGGGAGGAAGGGCATGAGGAAAAGATTAACATTAAACAAAGATGAGTGGGGGGAGAGAAAGGGAGAGAGAAGGGAAAGCATATGGAAATGGTAGGAGACCCTCAATGTTACACAAAATTACATATAAGAGGTTGTGAGGGGAAAGGGGGGGGGACAAGGGAGAGAATTGAACTCAGCAGATGAGGTAGAGAGCGAAGATGGGAGGGGAGGGGAGGGTGGATAGTAGGGGATAGGAAAAGTAGCAGAATACAACAGTCACTAATATGCCATTATGTAAAAATGTGAGTGTGTAACCATCTGCAATTTGTATTTGGGGTAAAAATGGGAGTTCATAACCCAATTGAGTCAAATGTATGAAAGATGATATATCATGAGCTTTGTAATGTTTTGAACAACCAATAAAAAATAAAAAAATAAAAAATAAATAAATGAAAATTTAAAAAAATAAAAATATAAACATGTTGTCAAAATATGCAGAATTGGGTCAGCAGTAGGTCAGATGGGGAGCATTAGAAACATGGGCTACTTATATTGCAAGCTGGACCCTTTCATAGTGAGGTTATGTAACAACTGCCTTCTCAAAAAAATTAACTGCATTATCTAGGATTCCTTCAAATTATTATTATTATTATTATTATTATTATTATTATTATTATTATTATTATTATTTGCTTCTGATGATATCCCACATAACAATATTAATTTAGGCTAATTTGTAAAAATCTGACTTTCTTCTAACTCAAGATTGCTCTTCTCCAAAACACCGCCTTTTTTCAGTACACAAAGGATGAAACCTATAAGACTGTCTTCTCTAATGCTAAAGACTATGATTAAGTTGCAGAAAAACCTTTTAAAGGAAATGGATCCATTATGGAAAATGAGTCAAGAGATGCAAGATAATCTAAATGAGGAAGTTCACAAAACTTATTTCTTCATGGTAAATATGAAAATGTTTTATTTTTTTTAATGCAGACTAAAATGATGCTGTCAGCTCACTTGAGGTATCATTGGAGGATAGCATTTTTCTCTCAGAAGAAGCAGGTTTTCTGGTAATATTACAAATTGATTGGTGAAAACAAGCTAATGTGAAGAATATTACTAATTTGTTGGGGTGAGTTGAGTCATGACCCATATTACTTGTCCAACTTTGGAGGTTTGGTTAAATCTTTCCAGACACTGAGGATAAGATAGTAATGAAGTCCTTAGTTTGAAAGAGAGGAGAAATATAGATTTTTAACTATGGCAAAGTTGAGTTGGGGGTTTTTAAAGTAATATATAGTGTTATATAATTATTTAAAAATCGTCAGAAAAATCAAACAAAGGAATAAAAGAAAAGAAAGAAGATTCATATAAAAGAGGTAAACTAATTCAGATAAAATAATGTATTAAGATCCCTGAAGAGACATCATAAGGAGACAGCCTGAGATCCCTCAGAGGTCTTGATTTAAACAGGAGAGAGGAAAGAAACTGAGAAAGAAATTATCACAAAATTCCATTGAGGTAAAACGAAAAATGCTGCACCCGAATTGGCAACCACAACTGCTATCTCAACTCTGAAATAGAATAATCAGCAAACTGAGAAGAAAAGTGGTTCAGGCTCAGCAGATTCAGAGGCTCAGTACTGCATGGGGAATCATACTTCAGACACAGTAGGCTGTGTCAGTAGGCTGATACTCACCTTGGAAGCAATTGAGCCTGTCTATCAGTCCAGTGACGGTCTGGGCAGAAAGTGCTGGCTTTATAGGCTGAGGCATGTGCAACCGCACTGACTCACTCCTGTAAGGAGGAAGAGGACATGAATTTTCTCATGTAAAAGATGTCATCACAGTTTTTAAGGAACCATTCCATTGAAAATATTTCTTGAAAACCTTTTCTCATCAGAGTATACCTCTATGATCATGAGAAGGGACTCTTCCTAGGAGTCTTTCTTACTTTATTTGCCTTTTAACAACTCATTCTCAAAGGTGCCTGTTTCATTTCCTAACTAGGAAAAACTATCCCATGCACCTGAGTGTTTC
Source organism: Marmota flaviventris (assembly GCF_047511675.1). NCBI lineage: Eukaryota > Metazoa > Chordata > Mammalia > Rodentia > Sciuridae > Marmota > Marmota flaviventris. The sequence goes on along the minus strand of NW_027287687.1, from coordinate 21,087 downwards.
TGATTTACAATGTAAAACCATACAGAGTTGTGTTTATGAATGCTAGCATTCAGTCCAGCAAAATATACATCCGTCAACCACAGGGGAAAAGAGGAGCTAACTTCTGATAAAGGGAACAGGAAATCATATTCGCACAAACATATGCACACACAGTTGATTATTATCTACAAAAAATATTTCTTCACTTTGTTAGAAACAGCTTGATCCTTTTCATAGCTCACAGGTTGCTCTAGTTGCACTAAAAACTAAACTTACATTGTCATTAGATCTCCCAAGTCCTGAAAAAAAAGGCTTAGATTTCTTAAGAAATATGATGGCATTTTGTTTTTTGGAAAGTTCAGGTAAGTATCAAATATCATCACAGCAACCCTTGTTATAAATTCATTTTCATATCTCAGGACAATACTGGTAAAGCATATTTGAAGAAACTGAATTCTTGAAGAATTCATTACCCAGAGGGTGAGAAAAGAGTGAGTAGGAAGGACCTGGGTAGCGCAGAGTAGATAATGTCTCTAATGAGGGCATTTCAAACCCACAACTTCTAAACAGAATTAAGGAACCATTAGCCTTTCCAAAATTTCTTCATATTATCCAGTGGTAGGAAAAAATGGAATGTTCATGAATAAATGGTTATTTTCTGGTTCTTAGGGAAACAAGCTTCAAAACAATAATTTAAGAAGTAAACATTTGCTAGGACATCTACTCACAAAATTCCATAAATTTTGCTTATTTGTAGTGAGAATAGAAGTTAAACTTTACCTAGATTATATCTAAGGAGGAAAGAGCCCCCATCATTGATACAGGAGATGTAAAAATTTAGATGTAGCACTGTAGGGATAGGTTACCTAGATCACATTTCCACATGATTTTATCCTCCTCCACTTAAACCTCATTTTTTGCCAATACCTTTTATCAGTATGTTACATATACCTTAAATTCATATCTACCCATTTCTCAGAAATTGCAATTTTACTCTTCTTTAATCTTGATTGATTTTCTATTCTTTATAATGATTGAAGTTACCAAGCCATCCTATTATCTGCTTTTATACAATTTTATCTGATACATGAGTGTGTAAAATATCCAAAGGAAAAGTTTTGATTGATAATTTATCCTCCCACATATAAAAGCATCTATGCAAGCAATTAGAATTTATAGATGAGTCACACTTCATTATATGCAATAGTCTCATCTATGGTAAGTAAATAAATTTTAATCTCAAACCTGCCTATAACACTGCTTGGTCATTTGTTTGACCAGCATAGTCAAATTTTACTTTGAGGATTAGAACCCACCAGAAAAGCTATGCCTAATATCCTTACACTATGATGTTAAAGTTACTATAGATAAATTTCTAGTATGTTTCTTTTAAGCTAAGTGTTAGGAAAATAGACTTATCATTACCATCCATGAACTAATAATTTTGTTCTCTTCATTTAGATTTTTCTGATTTACATGGATCTTTTCCCATATCTTATTTGCTTTAGCAGCTTCTCTTTTGTATGTATGTATATGTATACATCTATATGTAAATTAAAACACTTGTGAAGAAAATACATTTGTTTCCATCTCACAATGATAGAATCAACAAATAAGATATAAGTACTTTTGTAGGAAGAAAAAAATTGTAATACTTTCTTTTTTACCATTGATGATTATGAATTTTAGAAGATTTCAGGCTCAAAAAGTACAAAATGTAATGTAGCTAGGGATAGTGTGGCAATTGGCATAAGAATTGGGATTTTTCTGATGCTCTCCCCCAATAATTCCAAAGCACTTTATGCTATTTATTCCCTTGTGTTAGTATATATGCATACTATATAGAAATATTTTGTATTGATAATTTAGTATCCTGTAACTCTTTTGAAATGAGAACTTTCTAATGTGTTAGTGTTAAACTCAAAATTAAAGTAGTCATGTACCTTATCAATAGCCCTGTAGAAGCAAGCTTCACTATGGCAAGTATATTTATATACTTTATTTATTGCTTACACATTTGTTACTTAGCTTCTTCCTTTATACTAATTGTGTAGGATGCAGTAAAGAACAGGGCAATCATCATCAGGATCCTCATCTTTATTATAATCCCTGAGCTCTCTCACTCACTTACCTGGTACTCCTCAGCAGCCCCTTCTACTGAAGAAAGCTCCTGAGCCCTGTGCTCTTGAGAGCTGGAGCAGAGCAAATACAGCAGGGGCTTTTCCTCTTCACAGAACATCTTATTTTTCTCTTTGTGGATCACACACATTGTCTTCAGAACTCAGGAATTTCCTGAGACTGGCCTTTCTGGAAGTAGACATCAAATTCTTCAGAAGAATATTGTTTTTGACATATTTCTGTTGTGATGGCTCTTTGCACACAGGACAAGAGGCAGGAGTTTGGGCTTGTTCCCAGAAAAGGCAGAGAAAGGGCCTACAAAAGCTGTGCCCATTGCCTATGGTGGCTGGGTCCATAAAGTAGTTCAGGCAGATGGAGCAGGTGCATTCTTTCTTGAAGGCTTGTGAGATTTCTAAGTCCCTTTTCTGAGGGAAGAATATCAATAGATTTTATTCATCTATCTTTGAAGAGAAAAAGTCCTGAATAAAATTTTACTCAAGTTCTTATTGAATAGCACATTTCTGCCTATGGCAAAATAGACTTCCTTTTATGTAATACAAGAAATTAATAAATAAACAGATAACACAAATAAATTATGCATTTAAGAGAATATCACTCTCTACCAAGTCTAAACTATTACAAAGCAGCACTTCACACTGTGAAAATATGTAATTATTTTAATCTGTTCCAGAAAACAAGGCATCATTTATAAGTTTATTTAGCTAAAGATTTGGGTTCTCATTTCTACAGTGGTTGAATTTCTAGAAATATGAGGGACAGAATATTCCTAAATATATTTTTAGATCTACAAGTGCAAAATTACAAGTTATCTGGAAACTAATTTCTGAGTCCTTATAAATACAGAGGACCAACTAGGGAATACACAACTAACAAAATTAAATTAATTATCACTTTATTATTTTTTTTGAATTTTATTTGTTTTTTATTTGTTGTTCAAAACATTACAAAGTTCTTGACATATCATATTTCATACATTAGATTCAAGTGGGTTATGAACTCCCATTTTTACCCCAAATACAGTTTGCAAAATCACATCAGTTACACATCCACATTTTTACATAATGCCATATTAGTAACTGTTGTATTCTGCTACCTTTCCTATCCTCTACTATCCCCCCTCCCCTCCCCTCCCATCTTCTCTCTCTACCCCATCTACTGTAATTCATTTCTCTCCTTGTTTTTTTCCCATTTCCCTCACAACCTCTTATATGTAATTTTGTATAACAATGAGGGTCTCCTTCCATTTCCATGCAATTTCCCTTTTCTCTCTCTTTCCCTCCCACCTCATGTCTCTGTTTAATGTTAATCTTTTCCTCCTGCTCTTCCTCCCTGCTCTGTTCTTATTTGCTCTCATTATATCAAAGAAGACATTTGGCATTTGTTTTTTTAGGATTTGGCTTGGTAAAGCAGCTACAGTTCCACTATAAATTGTGTGCTTACCTAACCAGTGGGTCCATGGTTTCACCAGTGCTTTTTGCAGAAGGAAAAATATGAAGTCAGCTCCAGGATCACATGCTCAAGTTGTAGCGGATGTAGATTAAAATGTCTCTCAGAGTTCCAAAATGTGCTTTAGAGAAGAATGAGCTTGTCTTCAGGAGTGCCCTTTTACTGATTGCCCGAAGTCCACACCCAGTTTTTCCTTGATTTCATTTCAAGATGCTTCCAATCAATGTTAGTGTAGGTAATTGGGTTAGTGTGGGTGATTGGATTAGTGTGGGTGGTTAAGTATGAGGGTGATTAGTTTTCAGGTACAGAATATTGAAATATCACCTTATCTAATCTTCATAAATAAAGCTCCACAGGCTCACCAACCGTCACTGATTTAGAAAAACAAAACAAAACAAAACAAAAAACAAACAAAAAAACAAAGTGAATCCTCAGTTTCAGATTGTATCTAATTTTTTTAGTTGTGTTCTTTTAATTTTTTGATTTTAAAAACATAGAAAGAGGATGTCATCAATATATGATTTTTAGTAAATATCTTTGATCATTTATAAATATTTTGCCTGAGATTGATTTTAGTTTTATTTCATCACTATGAGAGCGATTTAGTTTAAATATTTTCTTTTACTCACCAGGTGTGGGAGGTCAAGCCTATATTCCTAATTGGGGAAGCTGAAGCAGGTGGCTCAGCAGTTCAAACCCCAGCCTCCGCAATTAGTAAGGTCCTAAGCAAGTCAGAAAGGACCTATCTCTAACTAAAGTGTAAAAAAGGGCTGGGATGTGTCTCAATGGTTAAGTGCCCTGGGTTCAATCCCTGGTATACACAGACACACAAAAAAAAAAAAAAGAAAAAGAAAGAAATGAATAGAAAATAATTTTTTTTCTCTCTTCAATCTAATGCTTTCCAGTAAGAGACTTAGGATCATGCCTTGCAACTGCTTCTTAAGGAATGCCACATATTCAGTGTAATCTGCAAGAGCAGATGAGGCTACATCCTCCAACCCATCCTGTTTGGAATGCAAAAGGTACCACCACGAAGCCTCTACAGACTCTTTATACACTGGATGGACTTTCCTAGAACTTCCCTTGTACACAGATTAGTATCAAGAATGAATTTGTTCAATTGTTACTAATTATGATCTTAGGATGTAAAATCAAGACTTTTAAAAATACCATATGGTATGAAAACACAAGCTTTGATTTCTAATACAAGAATCCTGGGATTTAAGGGAGAGTGGTCAGGAGAAGTAACTGCCCTGAAATTTTCTGAGCTACAAAGGCATTAGGTTTCCCAAGAGGCCTTGGTTTTTTCCCCAGATTTTCAAAGTGTTACATGAGGAAAGCCCCTCATTTCTAGAGAACTCAAATGTTCACATTTGCTAAATTTTTTCCCTAAAAGAGAAATCAAGGAGATACAAGCTCTAAGACACTGGCTTGGGCAGCCATACTTTCCATCTGAAAGGTGCAGTGTGATCACAGTGATTTCTGACACCTTGGATAAAGCAGTTATATAAAAGGTCTAGCTCAGGCAAAAATTTTGAGACAGCTGCTGTCCACAGGGGCTTATGTCAATAATCCCAGGTACTCAGGAGGCTGAGGCTACTTGGAAGGATAAAGAATTTAAGGCCAGACTGGAACAATGAGCAAGATGATTTAAAAAAATGGTTGGAAAGGCTGGTTGCATTCAATGTTAATGTTAGCCATGAACTTGAGTTTCCCCTGGGAACCAGCAAAGCATTCACCACATTCTGTTGAAGTGTTTGGGAGTAGAAGAGGGGAGAGACAAAAACCTGCCAAATACCCTGTGAGTCTGTGAAGTCAAGATAGTGAACCTTTGAGCTACTTACTGCTTCTATCTCTTATGTTTGTGGAGGCATGGTACAGGCAGGAGGTGGAAGGTACAAGCTAAAGACCCAGACCTTCTGTACAGACAGCCAGGTTGGGACACTGTTAATCCTTTTGCATGTAGCCAACAGCATGAAGCTTTAGAACACACTTCAATTTCTACATTTCTTCCCCATTATTTTTATTTTTAAAACTTTATATCACTAGCTTAACTTTTAAAATTTGCCTTTTTATGTCAAACAGAATAATAAATAGAAGACTTTACCAAACAGAATAATAAATAGAAGACATTACCAAACAGAATAATAAATAGAAGACTTTACCAAACTAGAAATAAATGAGTGATCTGTAGAAAAGTAATAAATCTGATCTATTTACAAAAACATTGTATAAAGTGTCATTTTTGTAACTAGCATGGTGGCACACTCCTGTAATCTCAGGTACTAAGGAGACTGAAGAAGTAGAATCACATGTTTGTTTATAGGCTGGGCAATTTAGCAAGGCCCTGATTCAAAATCAAAAATGAGTAAGGCTGGAGATGTAGCTCAATGATACAGAATCACTAAGTTCAATTCCCAGTACCACACATACACACATACACACACACACAAAATATATATATATATATATATATATATATATATATATATATATATATATATATATATATATATATATACCCTTTCCCTTTCCATTCTGTATAAGTAAGCTTAAAGTTCAAACAAAAGATAACAAAGTCACAAATTGCAAGGACACCTTACCCACCTTTTGTAGAACTGTGCCAACTGATCTAATTGTAAAGAGTTACAACACCTGTGCCACATCTCAATATAGTGCTGTTGATTGCTTGGTGTCTGAGTGGTGTTTCTTTTACTTTTTTCTTGTTTATTTTTATATGTTATAATTTTCTTATAAAATCTAACAATTCTGTGATAATGTAGATTGTAAATTGATAGGCTTTCTCTCATACTAGACTTTACCTGTGTGTGTTGTGTCTGAGTCAATCTGGTGGGAAGTTGAGTTGGTTTTGAGTTGATATCATTATTTCAGTGCTTCATGAGCTGCATATTCACCTAGCATTACTTTGTTTTTAGGGTTGGACTGGATCAATATTTGCTCCACACTCTATTTCTCCCTATAAATTCTTTTCAGGCTCTCAGACAAAATGTTTTCCATGTTACTCATCACTTGCTAGTCTCATTGGGCAATGGAAATATGAAGGATGTAGGAGCATTCTTTGTGATTCTGATGAAGCTGAGATCTTAGGCACATTCCATGACACTCACATTGATATTCCCTGAGTCATAGGAGGGGCTTTATCAGTGATCGTGTCCACCTTTAACTGTAGGTCTAGACTCATCACATATTTGTGTCTACTTTAAAGTTTCTCACTGATTTTTATATACTTTATTTCCCCTTTCCAAAATTGTAATGCTCTTCTCTTTGTGGCTTAAAGTTTTGTTAAACAGGAGAGATAATTATCCTCCTGATGAAACAACATATCTTCCCCTCAATTGCAATTTGTCCTATATTTTATTCCCAGTTATTACTGACCTGTATAATTATTTTCTCATGAAGTTATTTACTATTTTAAGTCTGGAGCTTGGGATACAGCTCAGTTGGTAGAGTGTTTACCTTGCATGCAAAAGGCCCTGGGTTAAATCCCCAGCACCCTGCCAAAAAAATTAAGTTTTAAGGTTACTTCATGGAGTCTGCAATTTATTTATGTAAGTTGCCATTGATATTGTGTGTGAGTGTGTATGTGTATGTTGTGTGTGTGTGCGTGTGTGTGTGTGTGTGTGTGTGTGTGTGGTAAAATTTTCTAAAACATATTCTCTTAGTAAATATCCAATATATCATTCCTTAGATATATACAGTGGAAAAACTGAGTATTTTTTTTCAGCTTGTGCTTTTGAGATTCATTCACATTGTTGAAATGAGAGTTTGTTCATTTTCATTCACTTCATAGAATTGTTTTGCATGAGTGTATAACTATTTACTTATCTATGTTACTGTTGGTAAGTATCTTTGGCTCCAAATTTTAGGGCATTATTAGAAGTCATGAAAGGAGCAACATTGCATATAAATTTTACCTAACAAGTATATGTAGAAATTGCTGATAATATATGTTTATCCCTACTGGAATACCTAGGCCTTAAGAAATGCTGTCAGTAAGTAAGCCAAAATTTATTTTTTTCAGTTAATATTTTTTTCTGGCCTTGAGTAAACTTCATTTATTCTACATTTTTGTCAACACATATTATTCATCTTTAAATTTGATTTATTCTTGTCAAGGTCTAGTGATTCAATTTATGGTTTGATTTGCAATAATCTAATGACTCATAAAGGTGAGTACTTTTTCATATTTCACTGATTACATAAGTGTATTCTGTTTTGTGATGTTACCATTCAAAAAAAGTTATCTAATTTTTTAGCAGGTTCACATTTCTTTATTGACCAAACTTTATGCATCTGTATTAGTCAGGGCTCTCTAGAGGAACAGAACCAACAGGGTACATATGATTATTGAAAGGGGATTATTACATTGTCTTACAGAATCAGAAGCTGCATAATCCCACAATGGCTGTCTTCAGGCTGGAGTTCTGGAGAAACCAATAGCTGCTGAGTCTAAAGTACTGATGCTTCAGAACAAGAGGGATTAATGATGTAGCCCCAGTGGGATCAAAGGCCTGGAAACAACCTGATAGTCACTGGCCAGAGTCCACTTTGGAAGAGTGAAGGAGCTGGATTCTGATGCTCTCAGGAATTTGCAGCAGCAATCTAGAACCCCTCAAGGAAAATCAAACTAGAGGGCACTGATGCCTCATTTTTCCAACTTTTGTTCTATCCAGGACCTCAACCTATGGCTGCCATAGGGTAAATCTGTACTTCAGTTTGCTGTCCCTTATAACAATCATTTCTAGAAACACTCTCATTGACATTCCCAGAAGCATCCTAATCTTAAGCATCCTTTAATCCAAACTGACAATTCAGATCAACCAACATAGCATCTATGATGCATATATATTGTATCTTTGATACATATTCTTTTGAGGGGGAGGGGCACTGGGAATTGAAACCAGGGATGCTTTATCACTGACTCACATACCATGTCACTTCTATTGTTTTGAGAAAGTATCCCACTAAGTTGCTTAGAGCCTTGGTAAACCTCTGACCCTACTACCATAGCCTTCCAAGTGGCTGGGATTACACGCATCTACAATCATGCCTGGTTCTAGCTTTTATTTTTTGAGAAAAGATCTTGCTTTATTGCTTTGAAAACCTGGAATCAAACCAACCACTTATTCGGGCTTCCAAGTAGCTGAAACTACAGGCACAGGTCATAGTGCATGGCAATTTTCCAACTCCAATTTTGTATGTTTACTCTTGAGAAATAATATTTTTAAGCAAAAAGTCATTAATTTTAATGCAGACCAATTAAGTATTTCCTCATTGATTGTTGTTTTTATGTCTTGTCTAGGCAATTTCTTTAGGAGACAACTATTTTCCCTTAAGTCAATCTGTAAAGGATTATGTATAGGTAGGGCTCAGGTTTATATTTGTCCACTTGTATAACCATTAGATTCAGCACTAGATTGATTGCCCTGTGGTTGCCAATGCAAAGGAGAATGCTAATAATTGTAAATTATTGTGATTATAATTTTAGAAAAGAAATCATCATACAGACAATTAAGCATGATTACTCACAATTATGGACAGGATAAATATATAGTAATATGGTTTGAATATGGTTTTTCCTCAATAAAAACCAAGTTAAAATATAATTTCATAGAGCAATGGTGTTTTGGGATGGGGCCTTTAAGCCATGAAAAATGATCAGTGCCTTTCTCTTGGGACTGAACCTAGATGAAAGAGTGAATTCTGGGCCCTTGGATAGTTATTTTTAAGAAACTAGTTTGTTATGAAGGATGCCACCCCTGTGCTCTAACATTCTGCACTAGAAAATTTCTCCTTCCTCTTCTCTGCTATGAGCAGATTTATCATGAATCTCACCAGAAACTGAGGCACCATGACCTAGAATTCACCTGTCTTCAGAACTGTGAGGTAAATAAATCTTTTCTTTATAATTTACTCAGATGCAGGCTTTGGGTGAAAACAACAGAAAATGAAACAAAATTAGTAAATTAAAGTTAGATAAAAAAGAAGGGAGAAAATTATGTTCTTACAACCATTGAGTCATTATGGTCATGCTTGTTTGGGTAGAGAAAGTGACATGTTCTCTTAGATTGAATTTTAAATTTATTAAATCATACTTTATCTATTCTTTCATTTGTGACTGTTCAGGAATAAAGTAAAACTAGAAAATATATTCTATTTCATGTACCATAGGCAATTATATTCCTCAAAGGAATAAATTTTTAAAAAACATAAATTTTAGGAATATATGGGCTTTTAATATTATCACCATAATTCATAACACATTAAATAGGTTTTCACAACATTAGAAGGAATGTAAAGTTAATGAAATACAACCTGTTTGTCATGTTTGATAAGACCCAAGGTAGAGGGCTTCCTTAGATATTGAATTTTCCATACATTGGGGCATAGTCCTTATCAATGTCTGGTCAGAAGTGACTACAGCAGAAAACAGGCTTGAGACAGGGAGGAAAAAAAAAAAAAACAGGAACGAATACTATATATTGTTGAGAGCCACAGGCGAAGGGGCCCCAGCAAACTTTCAGACTGCCAGCTGATGATTGGCTCACAGCGGCCCCAGCAACATCTAGCTGATTGGCTCCTCTGCGGTGATGCTCATTGGGCTGTTTCCCTGCCCTTTCAGACCACGGAGCTGCTCATTGGGGGTCTTTTTTGGCTCCACCCATGTGACCCAGCAAATCGGCCTCAAGAGCAGGAGGATTGTGGGAGGTGGAGAGGCTTGTGGTTGTGAGAGAGGCTTGTGGGAAGCCGGTGGTGGCAGTTGGGCTCTGAGGGTTTTTCCTGAGGAGCGGTTTTGTTTGGCGTGTGTGGTTCTAAAAATAAAGTTCGTTTCTTTTGACAAGTGGCTCCTGAATTGTGCCCAGCCAGACTGTGGCATTTGGTGGCTCACATGGGGAGAGACTGAGGGTAAGTAATAAGGTAAACTGCTCGCCCCTGAGGGCAGGGCGAGAGGATGGGTAGCCATTTTAAGATTCCTCTTTTGTTTTGCTTCACTTTTGTTTTAAGTTGCCTGTCCATGGAGATGAGTGAGATGGAAGAAAAACCGCTCAAATCTGAGGAAAAACTATTTACGTCTGAGGAACAGATAGGGAGAAAGGACGGATGCACATGTCAGGAGGATAGAAAGGCTATAATGACTTTTTGTTGTTCCCTTTTTATTTCATTCTGTCTCAGTTTTGTTTGGCATCATCTTGTTGGGTTGTATTATAGTAGAAATACGGGATCAGAAATTAGTAAAAAACAAACTGAGAGAGTGATAAGTAAATTGTTAGAGGAAGGAGGCATCTCAGTAAAATCAAGAACAGTCAGGGCATACATTGATACAATACAAAAATGTAGCCCATGGCTTTTTAAGGAGGAGTTGTTAAATATATCACAATGGAACTATCATGGTGAAGATTTAAAAAGAATAGAAAAGAACAGCCCAGGGACTCTGCAAGTTGGCACATTGTCATTGTGGACATTTGTATCTGGTTTGCTTTGTCCAAAGCCTTCAGTTCAGACAAAGATAGAGGAAGAAAGCTTAGAGCAGAAAAGCCATCAGGGGGAAAGTTACAAAAGGAGACTGCTACTAAAAACTTTCTATCACCAGAGGGCATAAGTGTCCAACCAACAGTGCCATCTCTACAGGAGACTGCTACTAACACCTTTCTGTCACCAGAGGATGTAAATGTCCAACTAACAAGGCCACCTCCATATGCTGGGAGGCCCCCAACCCCCGAAGTTGATAGTTCGGATCCTGAGACAGGATCTCAAGTATTAATATGCCCTGTGTTTGAGGTAGGAGGGCAGCGAATTCACCATGTTTTAAATTTCAAAATAGTGAAGCAGCTAAAAGAGGCTGTAACAACCTATGGTCCTCAAGCACCCTTCACTGTAAGCTTGGTCGAATCCATTAACAACTTGAACATGACGCCAGCAGATTGGGCTAATATGTGTAAAGCTGTGCTAAATGGAGGTCAATACCTGTCATGGAAGGTTGCCAATGAGGAATTTTGCAAGGAGACGGCTAGGCGAAATGCAGCAGCTGGTTATCCTCAGAGAAATCTAGATATGTTGTTAGGAAAGGGACCTTATGAGGATAAGCAGCAACAAATTGCATATGATCCTGGCGTATATGCACCAATTGCTGTAGAGGCAGTTAGGGCATGGAAGACTTTACAAGGACATGGAGGTTTACAAGGTCAATTATCTAAGGTAATACAAGGAGCTAATGAATCTTACGCTGAATTTGTAGATAGGCTTATTCAAACAGCTACCAGAGTTTTTGGGAATACAGAACAAGCAATGTCATTAATAAAACAACTGGCTTATGACCAAGCGAATCGTTGGTGCAGAGATATCATTAGACCATGGAAACATAAAGATTTAAACACATATATTAAATTATGTAGAGACATTAATGAACAAGAGCAAGTCATGGCAGCTGCAGTAAAACAGGCTTTAGATGCCAGAGACATTAATGAACAAGGGCAAATTTTGGCAGCTGCAGTAAAACAGGCTTTAGATGCCAGGCCAAGAACATGCTGCAATTGTGAACAAACAGGACATTTTAAAAGGAATTGCCCCATAGGACGAGGGTTTAACAAAACTAGGTATCAAAGGAGTTGAATACTGGGTATTTGCCCATGATGCAGTAGAGGGAGACATTGGGCTAATGAATGCCCCAGTCTGGCTGGGCACAATTCAGGAGCCACTTGTCAAAAGAAACAAACTTTATTTTTGAACCACACACGCCAAACAAAACCGCTCCTCAGGGAAAATCCCTCAGAGCCCAACTGCCACCACAGGCTTCCCAAAAGCCTCTCTCACAACCACAAGCCTCTTCACCTCCCACAATCCTCCTGCTTTTGAGGCCGATTGGCTGGGTCACGTGGGCAGAGCCAAAAAAGTTCCCCAATGAGCAGCTCCGTGGTCTGAAAGGGCAGGGAAACAGCCCAATGAGCATCACCGCAGAGGAGCCAATCAGCTAGATGTTGCTGGGGCCGCTGTGAGCCAATCATCAGCTGGCAGTCTGAAAGTTTGCTGGGGCCCCTTCGGCTGTGGCTCTCAACAGTATATCAGTGAACTTTGAGCAACATTAATAAAGCTCATGGTTCTACCTTCATAATCCAGGAATACTCCTATTTGGCCAATGGACCTTGGTACATATTGAAGTACAATTGGGGAGGAGATAAAAAGAGTGCAATAGAAACCTTCCTTAACACATCCAAGAAGGAAGAGCCCCTCCACCTCATCCATCTTGTAATTTCTATTCTTTTTCCAATAATCATTACAGATTCCACAAGCCCAGTTCCAAGAGTCTCCTACTTCCACCTCCCATTAATATCTTCCAGTGGTAAAAGTCTGAGTACCCCAGGAAAGAAAGAAACCTGATGTTGGATTGATCCAGAAGGCGCCTTGTGGATCACATTCTACATTCATGCTTCTCAACTCTCTATACAAGAAGACGTGGCAGTTGGCTCTCTCAGGACACAGAGTAATAGCAACTGCAAGAAAAATATTGCAGACATGAATGTAAAAAATAAGAAGTTAAAGTCCTAAAAAAGTCTTCCTGTGAAGAAATGATATTACTGAGAAATGTGAAATTGTAACAGCAACAATGAGTTTGGTTGTAAAAATCTAATAAATCATGGGCATGAATAGTAAATCTACAGAACAAACATATTCCTTACCACAGATAAGAAATTTGTTGACAATGTGAAAAATCAAATATTGAGTCAAATATGAAACCAGTGTCTTTTAATTCAATTTTTATTTCAAAATAGCTACAGAGAGGATGCCCTGAACACTCTGGAGGCATCAAGAATAAGTATCAGAAAAATATTCCTATTTCAAAAAAATGGTGTCATTATTTGGATGAGAAGTGAAGATTTTCTCTCTTGTAAGTTTTTCTAGATAACTAGATAAAAATCTATTTATACATTTTAGAAATTATCACTTTATGAAATTAATTCTTATTCACAGTTCCTAAATATTCAAATATTTTGTAAATGCTGTTGGAATCCACTTGAATCCTGTTATTTCTCAAAGTTTTTAATTTTAGAAAGAATAATTTAAAATTTATTTATGTAAAACTTTTCACTATCCCTAAGTTTTCTGCATGTTCTGCACTGCTCTGCATTTATAAGATTTAACATGTAGCTTTTTATATTGAGCAAACTGAAATCAATTTTTTTTTAATTTTCATTTCTTGGTGACAAAGTTGATTTCTTCTCTTAGATTTTCTCTAGCTATTCAAAATTTTATGCCATATAAATCATATATACCCATGGTAAAAACAACATAAAGTTCTATTCAACTATTTACCCCGCAAAGCTTCTCTTAAAAATTCAAATTTAACAGAATAAAGTGGCTTATGTCTGAAACCCCAGAAGACTGGGATAAGAACATGAAAAGTTCAATGCCAGCTTGGGCAAATTAGTGAGACTCTGCTACAAAAAGAAAAAAGTGGGGGCTGCATATCTGGCTAACTGCTGGGGTGCTTGCCTAACATGTGGGAGACCCGAAGTTAAAATGCCAGGACCATTTTTTTTAAAATAATGAACATATAGAACAACTGCATAAATTTGTATGTGAAATTGAATAATGAAACTTAAATCTGAGTGTGGGTCCATTTATTAAAATTTCCAATTTTTATATCACTTGTTTTATATATACCTCAGGACATATGAGCCTGGATTATATTTAAATGGTTTTTTATCTTTCACTCTTTATACTGTAAATTTGACTATAGAGACATACTCAAGGATTTGCAGTCATATTATTTATTTATAAAAATAAATAAAATATTTAATAAAAGGGAAATACCAGCCATGTGGTCCTAACAACAAATAATACACATGAGAATACTGCCAATGGGCTTATGCTTACCTTGGAAGCAGGTGAGCCTGTGGATTAATCCAGTGATGGGCCCTGCACTGAGTTCTGGATTCACAGGCTGGGCTATATACATATGCATAGATTCAATCCTGCAAGAAGGAAGATGCAGTTAAAACCCACTTGAATCAAAGTGTGAAATATGATATATCAAGAACTATGTAATGTTTTGAACAACCAACAATAAAAATTTTAAAAAAAATTAAAAAAAAAGAAAGTAAAAAAAAAAAAAAAACATATGTACAGTCAGAAAATCATGACTTTTCTTGATAAGATACTTTATAAGAATTCTTGCAATAAACAGGTGTGGAAATACAGAAATTATCACTTTGTGAAATTAATTCTTATTCACAGTTCCTACATATTTAAATATATTGTAAATATATTGTAAATGCTGCACTGAAATCTCCCTATCTGCAGACACAAGCTTCTCTAAAAACTGGAACTGACTGTTGCCTCCTTCACAGGGAAAGTGTCTTAAGAATCCTAGGCAGTGATATCGCCTTCCTGGAGCTGACCTAGCCTGGAGGACCCACAGAGTTGTAATGTTTTGAGTTTCTTTCAACTATCATTTAAAACTGTCAAAATATACAAAATTAACAAATCTCTAGAAGTTTCACACATTGGATCACTCTATCTCTACAGTTAGCCTGGGTTCCCACTATTAGCTCTATGAGGTGTTTAACTTCATCAACCTTGTGAACACTTAGTATTTCTCCTTCATCTGCATAGGCTTTCCAGAACTGAAAAGAAAACCAGGAATGGAAAAATTTTGAAATAATTTCTCTATTGCAACATTTTTATTGAAGCTACTCCCAAAATTACTGAGAATAGGAACTAAGAGAGATGTCAAATTAGGTGGGGGAAGAAAAAAGTAGATCAATGACAATAGTGACTGATTATTCCAATGAATTATGCACTGTGGTAGTCCTGACTAGTACTGTAAAAACTGCAAAAGCATCTGCTGGGAGGCAGGTAAACATTCACTTCTACAGTGTGTCTCCAAAGACCTGAAAAAAGAAAAATAAAAAGTCTGAGTGATTTTCACAAGAACCCTCTACCATTAGGTACAGTGTGAGATTTTTGAATCAGCTCCAGAAGCTACTAGTTCCCCAAAAGTTCTATCTTCCACCCTGGGTTGCATTTACCACTTTTTCTCAACTCAAAAGAAAACAGTCCACTATAGAATTCTGGTAAAGTCTGGTTCTCCAACATTCTGTGTTCCTGGAAGGGGAAGAGGCTGTGAAGTCTTGGCTCTGCTGCAAACATACATAAATCCCAGCCATTGTCCAAAGGCCCTGTGTCTCAGGTGAGCAAACACAAAGGAGTAGCAATAAGGTCTATATTCCTGAATCATCTCATCTTTTTATGTCTGTGAATTAACCAGAATACCCATGTTCAGCTCACTATTTGGTGAATTTCTAAAAGTCCCAAATATGTTGTTGATTTTCAGAGGCGGCCTATACATTAATCATTCCATACATTTTTGTTACTTACAGATAACATAGGAGGGATCCTTGGTTTTTAGAAATCCTTGGAAGAAGTGACCTATTAGCAAAGTAACCACAGTTGTGGGGAAATATATTTGTACACTCAAACTGGAAGCAACAGGGGAAGTGGATTTCAGTTGTGAATTGCAACAGCTATACATGCCTGTCCTACATCCCCATGTATCAGTAGTTACCTGGAGTGACTCCACATCTGGTCTGTGGCATATTTCCTTCAGCTCCTCATATATTCCTCTTAAGATCTCTTTCATATGAGCCATTCTGGCTTTACTATCTTTGAGCTGCTCAAAAATGTCTTTCCTCTCTTTCTGCAGCCTCTCTGAATGATGCCATTCTTCCTCATAGCAAAAATGCAGGCATCTTCCCATATTAAAATCTAATTGCTTCCCTTCTTAAATTTATGTAGTTCTGCAGTAAAATTAAATTCACCAAAATATAGACCTATCCCTCTAACTCCTGTTGAATCTCCCTAATTCTAGGACTTACCTTTCCTATGTTTATATATGAATATACCACT
The DNA here is from genome assembly GCF_047511675.1 of Marmota flaviventris. Classification (NCBI taxonomy): domain Eukaryota; kingdom Metazoa; phylum Chordata; class Mammalia; order Rodentia; family Sciuridae; genus Marmota; species Marmota flaviventris. The sequence continues at coordinate 4,599 of NW_027287687.1, read as the reverse complement.
AGTGAAATTCCACATCATGTACTATCACAAGAATGGGATTCTAATCAGAATAAGTTATAATCTAGGTATGCATAATATGTCAAAATACATTCTACTGTCATGTGTATTTTTAAAGGACAAACAAAAAATAAAGAAACTCCCAGATTCTTGTTTGTCTTATTAACAATTATATTCAAGCCTTAATCTTGTCAAATTTTCAGAATCCACAAACTTTTATTCCTTTCCTTTTTACAAATACCCATGCATCTTTTCTTTCTTTCTATTTAATGTTGATATAGAATCTCATTAATTTGCTGAGACTGCACTACCATGTCCTTTACTCTGCATCATGGTCAACAGTTTTATTCAACAGGATACATTTACTTAATTCATGATATAGAGTTTTCTAAAACAATCCACACAAAAATAAATTTGTTTTATCCTTTCCAACCCATATGTGAGGAAACATAACCCATTTCATACTTAAGGACTTTAGACTACAATGAATGGATTGAAATCCATTTGCTTTTCTTGAGTTTAAGCCAAGTCACTTAAACCTACCTACTGTAAACTCAGAGTACAATAGTCATCTCCATGCACTTCACCCAGCTAACTGTCATTCTGAAGTGTCATTTAGCATCCGACCCTATTATCTCTCTGATACCATTTTCTTCAATTCTCTTCAAAACTCATTTCAATCTATGACATCAACTTCAATATGACTTCAGTAACCTCCTTCCCAATATACCAAGTGCAATTACTTGACATGTGCTTCTCTCTGGGTTGACACTCTATGGCTATGTTCCTCTTCAGGACTTAATCTCAAAGTAATCTTTAGTGAAAAATTTTGCCACCAACTATTTAAAATTTAAACATCATCTCCAGTCTCTGCCCTTTTACTCATTTTCAACTTTCCTGCTTAATTAGTCTAAAAAAGTTATTATACTCTAATATATTAAGAATTTTACTTATTTACATGATGGTCATTTTCCTTTCTGATTTGTATCCTAACCTTTCCAATAAGAGATTTTTGCAGCCTTGTTTTCTGCCTTATTTTCTAACTTATTATTTGTAATAGAGTTTTCATGAAACAATTTTTAAAATAATTTTCATTTAAATTAAAATACACTCAGGATAAATATACACAAAGAAAATTAGTTATTTGAAAATTATTCTCAATAATTTTCCACTCAAAACACAAAGCTATGTCACTCATCATATTTCCCCTCCATATTTTACATTATGTTGTTAAATATTGTTTGGGGTAATTTCAGATGGTTCTTATATTTGAACAATTTATCTCCCTCTATGAAATTTTCCACTCATTTCTGATCACTTATTTTTCACCAGGAGTCAGCTTAATCTGCTTTGGAAGCTGCATTTGAATATTCGGTGACTACCAAATGCCACTTTTGCCTGTCACTTACATCATCCCAGCACATATGACATTGTGAAATGGCCCAGTTTTTTGTTGCTGTTGTGTAAGTACTAAGTGTACCATTACCTGTAGTAAAGCAGAGTGATTTTGATAATATCTGTGTCTCAACTAGAAACCCTAGATAAGGGCCATACTGCTCTAAATAGAAACTGAGGAAATACTTTGACTATTGACTCCTCACCTTTCTTGTTCAATCCTAGAGAACACTAGAGTTTCAGATCTATTTCCTACTTTAAACATTGCATATATGCCCCCCTAACTTCATGTTGAAGGCAGAAGCATAGCACTAACGTCTCATGAGTCCATAGTAAACATCTCCATGGTTAGGTTTCTGTGACTTTCACAATATTTTTCCCATAAACATTGCATTTTCTTCAGCAGATTCTCCTGAAAAAGAACCATAAATTAGAGAAGCAGCAAAAAAAAAAAAAAAAAAATAGTGTAGCATTCAGACCTTCACATAGGCAAGAAACCAGAAATGAGAGATAAATTAACCCCATTGAAAATAACAGGGCCATTTTTTTTGTTCCTTTCAGATATTTGCCAAATATGGGAAGCCTGAGACTTAGAAGCCAGAAGAGATTCTGAATGGGAAACAGAGAGTCATCCGTTCCCCAAGGAAACAGACCCATGTTGATTTCTTTGTTCTTATAGGCATGGATCTTCAGAGAAATCACTTGCCCTGTGCTCCTCAGCAGCACTTTCGATTGGCCAGTGTCTGTGAGCTTCATGCTCCTGGGATTTAGAGCACAGCAAACAGAGAAAGTTCTTGTCTTCTTCACAGAAAATCTTCTTCATCTCCTTATGAGTCTCACACATGTGTTCCTCAGAGATCAGAAATTGCCAAAGACTGTTTTTTTCTGGCAAGGGCTGCCAGTTTCTTCACACGAACATTTGTTTTAAAGTCTCTTTTCTGTACCATCTGCTTGCATACAGAGAAGGTAACAAGATCTGGGAGATCATGCCAGCTAAGGTAGACACGGGGCCTACAAAAGCTGTGCCCACAGGCTAAGGTGACTGGATCTATAAAGTACTTCATGCAGATAGGGCAGATGATTTCCTTCTGGAAGGCTTGCATGATTCTGGAATCCATATTTGTGAAGAAGAAGAAGAAGAAGAAGAAGAAGAAGAAGAAGAAGAAGAAGAAGAAGAAGAAGAAGAAGCAGCAGCAACATGTCATTTCTGAGCCTGATTAGGCAAAATGGTTCTCGAGACCCATACCTGGGGAGTAATAACTACATTTTATTTTCTTAAAAAATGGTCATTAAAGTAGTACAAACTCTATTCTATAACACAAAAGAAGAACTGAATCACAAGGAGAGCCTTCAGCTTTTATGTCAGGCATAATTCTGACTAGATAACTCATATTCCTGCCACACTGAGTTTCTGCTCCCACCAGAATAGAAATTTGAGTCTTAATCCTCTGGCTGTGGGTGTAGAACTTGGGTAATAAGGGGCCTACAAACAATTATAATTGTTGCCATTCATATTTTCAATAAATGGAAAATGGAAGCAGGTTTATCTGTGAAAGGAATATGAGTTATCTAGTCAGAATGTCATATATTGGAATGACTTTTGAAGAGAATTGAAGAAAATGGTCTCAGAGAGATAATAAGGTCAGGTGCTAAATGACACTTCAGTATTACAGTTAGCTGGGTGAAGTGCTTGGAGATGACTATTGTCCTCTGAGGTTACAGTACGTAGGTTTAAGTGACTTGGCTTAAACTCAAGAAAAGTGAATGGATTTCAATCCATTCATTGTAGTCTAAAGTCCTTAAGTATGAAATGGGTTATGTTTCCTCACATATGGGTTGGAAAGGATAAAACAAATTTATTTTTTTGTGTGGATTGTTTTAGAAAACTCTTTATCATGAATTAAGTGAATGTAACCTGTTGATTAAAACTGTTGACCATGATGCAGAGTAAAGGACATGGTAGTGCAGTCTTGTAATCTCAGCTGCTTGGGAGGCTAAGGCAGAAAGATTACAAGTTTGAGTCTAGCCTCAGAAAATTAATTAGAGAGAAAGAAAGGAGCCATGGATATTTGTAAAAAAGGAAAGGAATAAAATTTTGTGGATTCTGAAAGTTTGACAAGATGAAGGCTTAAGTATAATTGTTAATAAGACAAACAAGAATCTGGGAGTTTCTTTATTTTATTTTTTGTTTGTCCTTTTAAAATACACATGACAGTAGAATATACTTTGACATATTATGCATACTTAGATTATAACTTATTCTGATTAGAATCCCATTCTTGTGATAGTACATGATGTGGAATTTCAATGGTGGTATATTCATGTATAAACATAGGAAAGGTAAGTCCTAGCATTAGGGAGATTCAACAGGATTTAGAGGGATATGTTCATATTTTGGTGAATTTAATTTTACTGCAGAACTACATAAATTTAAGAAGAGAAGCAATCAGAGTTGAATATGGGAAGATGCCTCCATTTTACTATGAGGAAGAATGGCATCATTCAGAGAGGCTGCAGAAAGAGAGGAAAGGCATTTTTGAGCAGCTCAAAGAGAGTAAAACCAGAATGATTCATATGACAGAGATCTTAAGAGGAATATATGAGGAGCTGAAGGAAATATGCCACAGACCAGATGTGGAGTCAGTCCAGGTAACTACTGATACGTGGGGATGTAGGACAGGCATATATAGCTATTGCATTTCACAACTGAAATCCACTTCCCCTGTTGCTTCAAGTTTGGGTGTACAAACATATTTCTCCACAACTGTGGTTAATTTGCTATGAGGTCACGTCTACCAAGAATTTCTAAAAACCAAGGATCCCTCCTATGTTATCTGTAAGAGACAAAAATGTATGGAATGATTAATGTATAGGCCCCCTCTGAAAATCAACAACATATTTGGGACTTTTAGAAATTCACCAAGTAGTGAGCTGAACATGGGTATTCTGGTTAATTCACAGACATAACAAGATGGGAGATTCAGGAATATAGACCTTATTGCTACTGCTTTGTGTCTGCTCACCTGAGACACAGAGCCTTTAGACAATTGCTGGAATTTGTTTATGGTTGCAGCAGAACCCAGACTCCACAGCGTCATCCCCTCCCACTCACACAGAATATTGAAGAACCAGACTTTACCAGGATTCTATAGTGGACTGTTTTCTTTTGAGTAGAAAAGAAGTTGGAAATGCACCCCAGGATGGAAG